>NW_027187391.1:51688054-51765257 GCF_028583685.1 Petaurus breviceps papuanus
CTACTACTACTACTACTACTACTACTACTACTACTACTACTACTACTACTACTACTGGGATAGAAGGATAATCTAAGATAGATTGATCAACAGACAGAAACTTAGACTGACCAATAGATGAATACATATGTGTAGATGTGTAGACAGAAAGATAGGCAGATAAATACATTTTAGATTGTACTTTATGTACTACAAAGGAATTTTAAGCTTATCTCATTTGATCTTCATAACAATCCTTTCAGTGAGGTGATTTCATGATTACCATTTTTCAAAATAGGAAATCAAAGTTTAGATATATTAAGTGACTCATCCAAGGTGACACATCTAGTAAGTAACTAAATAAGTAATCAAAGATATATAGAACAAAACATCCAAAAAACTATATATTGTGATTAGTAAGGCTATATAATAGAAATATAAGAACTATCTCTTAAAGTCTGTTCATGTTCATGCTCATTTTTCCATGATATTATCTGTCCATCACATTTCTGCTGTCTCTTTTTCCTTTTGCCTTCAGTGTTTCCCAAATATAAAGATATTTTCCAGTGAGTGCCATCTCTTCATTATGTGACAAAGTATCTAAACTTCAGTATTTGACCTTCCAGTGAACACTCAGAATTAATTTAAGTATTGATTGATTTGATCTCCTTGCTGTATAATGTCTCTCAAATGTCTTTTCCAGATCCACATTTCAAAAGTTTCAATTTTGCAACACTCAACTTCCCTTATAGTCCAACTCTCATATCCTAATTTTGCTACTGGAAGAACCATAGCTTTGACTATTGAAATGGAAAGCAAAGAAGTACTTAACACCATATTTCAGGTATTTGGTTGACACCTTGGTCCAGTTCAAGTCTCTTCTGAGACTTGCCCATGATTGAGAAGCAGAGCTTGTGAACCCCACAAGTTGTGAACCCTAGAACCTGTGAACTCCTGTTGCTCATGCAACAGGAAGGAGAGTAGCTAATGACAATATATAAGGAGAAGCCCAGGATGGAGGGAGCAGAACTGAGAAGGGAGTTCTTGTAGTGGAGAAGGAGAAAACTTGAGGTATCCCAGCACTCTATGTTTGTCTGTTCTGTCTGTGTCGATGTTTGTGATAATTTCTACAGAATCTCTGGGACCTTATTGGAAGCCCTGAAAGAAGATTTTCTGTTTGTCTGTTTATAGAAATCCTGGAGAAGGGTTTTGGAGGTCCTGGGACTTTACTGACAATTTGTATTGACCCCTTAAACCTTGTTTGTGGGTCTTTGTTGATTTCTATACTGATAATCTGTGTTGAGTTCACAGACCTTGTTGTTGGGTCTGAGTTGATTTTGAAGGCAAAGAGTGAATTGATGATGGTGTGGGCAAAGGGTATGAATATTATTGTGGCTCTGTTAAGCTTTGTCTTCCCAGAAACAGGAAATGTGAGGGACTTTTTTTAATCAAATGTTTTATTAACTTGTAGTTTGCATCATTCATTTCTGCAAGATTTTGAGTTACAAATTTTCTCCATTTTTCCTCTACCCACCACCCCAAAATAGTGATCCCACTGGATATCCCCTCCTCCAATCTGCTTTCTCCCATATCTTTTCCCATACCCCATTGCCAACAGGTCTTATTTCCCATTTACATGTAAAATGATGTTAATAATAATGTATACATATGTGTAATATTTAACATTTGATTTTAAAACTTTGAATTCCAGATTCATTCCCTTTCTTCCTTTGTCATCTACCCTTACTGGGAAGAAAAGCAATTCAGTATAGGTGGTACATGTGTAGCTATGCAAAACATTTCCATGTGGATATATTGTGAAAGACTGATTATATTTCCCTCCCTCCAATTCCACCTACCACTTGTTCTATTCTCTACTTTGATCCTCCTTTTCAAAAGTGGGTGCTTCCAACTTCCCTCTCCCCAAGCTGCCCTCCCTTCCATCATCCCCCCTCTCAACTCCTTCCCCTTACTCTCCTGTAGGGTGAGATACCCTATTTAGTATATATGTTATTACCCCCCTAAGCCAAATTCAATGAGAATAAGGTTAACCCATTGCCTTTTGCCTTCCTGTTCTTCCCCTCCATTGTAACCATTTTCCCTTGCCTCTTCTATATGAGATAGTTTACCCCATTCTGTCTCTCTCCATCTCCTCTCATTATATTCCTCTCTCATCTCTTAATATCACCTTTTAAGTATCATCCCTTCCTGTTAAATTGGTCCTGTGCCCTCTATCTATTTATACCTGCATACATATATACACACATTCACATATGTATTCATACAACTATATACCCTCCTATAAAGACATATATATATATATGCCTCAGTGGCTTCTCCCTCCAGGGGATAAAGGCCAGACAACACTCCCAAACTACTGGATCCCAAAGTCCACACTGCACTGACCTCTCACTTTGTCCTTAGCATCTATGCATTGATGATTCTGGAAACCGCCAAAGCTTCTGGTGATCTGAATCCCTCCAACTGGTGGCTGGTCAGGCCTGCCAAGAGGCTAAAACTCCTTGCTCATGCAGGGCTGGGCTTGGCTCCCAGACCACTGTGATAGCCACTTCCTGCTGGCCTGCTGGGCTGTCCTCAGCGGGAGGTAAGCTTCTCTGTGTCATTTTGTGAGATCTGTAGCTCCAAAGTTTATTCAGAGTCCCCTTTTACATTAATTGGGGGAGGTGGAAGCTGGTGCCCTGTGGAAGTCCTGTTTCTACTCTTCCATCTTGACTCCACCCTCCAAAATGTAAAGGACTTGATGTGGACTGGACATTCTGAGCTTTAATATGGAATGGGAACTGGACAAAGAATTGGACAAAGACCTGGATAAGGATCTGGACAAGGAACTGGGAGTTGCATGCCTTTGAACCCAGGTGACAGTTGTGTAGATTTGGGAAGGAGCTGGGACTGTGGAAGAGGAACCAGGGAAGCGGAGAGCCAGCCTTGAGTCAAGATGAAAAGACATCTTGGGCACCTGATGCTGACTGAGAAGATTATGATTTACTTTGACCTAGAGTTGGAGAACTTTGACCTTTGTACTTTGTGTCCTTTCAGGAGATAAGCTTCCTTAAGGATGATTGAATTAAGGACTTACTAAATGATTGAATTACTAAACAATTGAGTTACTAAATGACTGTACTTTGTTTAAAACTATGTGGTCAATTTGGAGAAAATTATGTGGCCATTTTAGTGATGAGTTGTTATGTTATAACATTATGAATGCTGTATGTACTTCAATTTCTGTGAATGTTTTACCTTAATTTACTGCTGAATAAATAGAGCATTCACTATCTTACATAATCAGAACCTTGAAGTTGTTCACAGCAGCAGTCCTCTGAAAAGCTGCTCATGCTTGGCTTTATAACTATACTGATTTTTGTCAGCAAGGTGATTTTTCCACTTTTTAGTATGTTGTGCAGATCTTCCATAGTTTTCTTCTCAAGAAGCAAATATCTTTATTCCTTCTTAATAATAAAGGAATTTTAATAAAATCAAAATATTTTATATTTCATGACTATATTAATGTATGTAGAAAATCTTTGAATTAAAATATGACACCCACTTCTATTGAAAAGATCAAAAACCATTGGGGGAAATTGACCTTTTGTATGTTTGTAAAACAGAGTAATGATTATATTAAATCTAGATAAACTGGAGTCCTTTTTAACAAGAATAAGAATAAATTAAGGGTGCCATTAGCAATAATACTATTTAACATAGTGCCAAGTAAAGCTAGCTATAGCAATATTTCACAGAAAAAAAATTGAGGGAATAGGCAAAGAGAAAAAAACAATTATAACTTTTGCAGAACTATGAACAATTTAAATAATTATGACATATCAGGAAATAAATGAAACCCACAGAAATTATTAGTCATGTTACTAAAGTCAAGAGAAGAGAAAGAAAATTTCCATTAAAATAAATATAGAAAGTATAAAATAGTTGTCTATCTGCCAAGATATAGGAGCTACAACAATAAAACTTAAAAAAACCTCACTCGATACAAATATCAACTAGGTATATAAGTGGATTGATGTTAGTTGTTCATTATTTAACCATGCTAATATAATGACTATGTTAATATTATATAAAATAAATTACTTGAGAAAAATAACAGGATTCACATAGAGGAATAAAATGTCAAGGTTGTCTAGAGAAATGATGAAAAATGTGAGAAAATAGGGGGTCTAACAATGAAATAGCTAATACAGAAAATTAACAGCAAAACTAATTTGGAATTTTTGCAGAATAGAAAGATCAATCAGTAGAAAAGATCATGTACTAAACATACAAAAGGAAATACATTTTGTTTGATAAATGCTAAACCATCCCTACTGGAGTAAAGAATGAGTATTCAACAAATTTTTTTGGGATGAGTGGAAATAATCTGGCAGAAATTATGTGTAAGTGAAATTCTCTCACCATATACTATAATAAACAACAAATGGATAGATAACATTAATGCAAAAGGTCACATCCTAATAATATTAATAATGACTAATATTTATGTACCACTTACAGTGTACCCAGTACTTTAAATGTTTTACTATTATTATCTCATTTGATTCTCACAGCAACCATGGGAAGTAGGTACATGAATACATTAAAAGAAAAAGAAAGATACTACCTTTTATGGGTGTGGATAAGGAAAAAATTGTGATATGATAATGGATAGAGAAGATCATAGAAGATAAAATGTACAACTTTATATAAAAAAGAGGAGAGATTTGCATAAACCAAATTTAGAGAATTAAAATGAAAAGTAAAAGGTTAACTGTGGCAAAATATATAGTTGCAGCAGTTATCTTTGACAAAAGTCACAATTTCAAGACATATAAGGTACTTATTCAAATTTATAATAATTATTTCCAAATAGATGAATGGTTAAAGAATATGAAAGGATAATTTTCAAAGGAAGAAATCCAAAGAATCACTAATCATACATAAAAATATTTCAAATAACTATCAATTACATCAATACAAATTAAAGGGACTCTAAGATTCCAACTCAGATCTATCTGAATGTCAAATATACCAAGAGTAAATTAAAATAAAAAAAAATATTAGACTGACTTCTGTAATAAGTCACAGAAAATGCACTATTAGTAGAATATGAATTGGACTAACTCTACTAGAAAGCAGTTTTAGCTACTTCCCCAAAATCAATAAAAATTTATATATTTTGAAGTAGTCAATATTAGTACAAGATTTCTCCAAAGACATCAAAGAACAAAAATCTGCATATTTTCAAAGCTCTTTTCACACTTTCTGTTATATAAAAGAAGGGGATGCTAAGAAACAGTCTACATCAATTAGGGAATATTTGAGCAAATTAAAGTATATGAATGCAAGGAAATATATTTGTGGTCTAAGAAACAGGAAAAGGGATGCTTTAAAAGAAACATAGGAATACTTGAAAAAGTTGAAGAACTATTAACTATAGCATGATGCTGACTCCAAAGAATGGATGAGGAGGTATGATAGTCAAGACAGAAAGGTAACGAGTTCAAGATGTATTATCAGATAGAGTTTTGTACATGGAACATTTTTTGCATGTTTGAATACTTGTATTATAAGAACTGTGCATTTTTTACATTTTAATTTTAGGAACAGGATTAACGGGGTGGGTGACAACAATAATTTCACAACAACAAAAGGTCAATGACACTTTTTTTAATTCATGAAGGATAATGAAGGATGTAAAGAGAAGTACAGACACACAGGAAAACTTTTAAACTGTGTTAAATATATAGTATATGCTTTTTTAAGCAAAAATTTATGGGCAATATCAATTCATGGTTTCCCATATAATTGACAATTATCTTTACCTGTCCTTTGTGTAAGGGAAGATACACACATACAAACACACACATACACACATCTTAATGTTTGTTAAATTCATGATAGTTTTTATTCAAAAGATGAAAATCTTAGAAATAGAGTAGGAGACACCAATTAAGTATGGCTATGGCCTTGTAAATTTCAGGACAAACACCAGAGGAAATTATTTCATTTTTTAAATTCCACTTAAATTTGAAAGGGAAAGTCACAATGATATCTCAGATGTCCTTATTCAACCCAAATGTTTTTAAGCTCTCTAAAACATACAAGATGCAGAATAAAGAGTCAAGTCTTTATTCCTTAGCATGCTAAAAAAAAGTAGTCAGGTTAGGGGAAACTACAAGGGATAGGGGATTTGAAGAAGAATTGCAGTGAGATGAAGGAATAATAAAGGTCCCAGACAGGGTCTGTGAACATGAAGATTGAGTGATGTTTTAATGAATAATGAGTGAGGCAAATCAATCCTGTAGTTTCATTGAGACTGAGAGAGGACAGGGAAATAAGTACCAGAGAGGAGGCACTGAAGTTTTCAAAAGGTAACACTAATATCATTCACATCAAATTACTTCTTTAGAGATATGAATCTCTAGAATTTCTTTTCCCAAACACATCTAAGGATAAGAAGAATACAACTGACCATTCATGTATCATAAAGCAGCATCAGAGTAGATTTTCCTATAAAGTTGAAAGTATGACTCTGTACTCTTCCATAAATCATGCTTCATTATATGCTCCTTTTTCCCCACTGTAATTTTAAGCTCTGATCTACAGCCTGCATTCCTATAGGATAACTTTCTTCATGTTTTTTCCAGAACCAGATCTTCTGTCATTTAATGGTCATCTTCAAATCATGCTACCCCAGAAGTGGACAATTTACCACAATGGATGGCACAGAATAATCTATTAATAAATATTTTTCATTCATTCATCTATATTTTTGGAGAATTATATTTCACTAAAGGCAAATAGTGTGCCTGACTAGTTAAGGTAGGAACTGAAAGACTGATTTACTTGTCAACAGTTAAGGTTTGTACTTCATGTCTTTGAATACAAATCCCAATTGTTCCCTTAACAGGTGCAGTATTGTTAAATTGTGGTGCAAAACGGTCTCACTTTCTGACAAGTGAAAATCGGAGCAGGCAATTTCCCTTAAATGTCTGATTCACTTGTTCACAATTTTAAAGAGCCTTCTATTTGGGGACTGTCATGTGGGTCTTAGGAATATTTGGCATAATAATAGAAATTTTAGATTATTAAAGCTATTATAACAAAAATTACAGTGGGAAGACATTGGCCTAATTAATTGTGTAAGTATCTGATTAACTGTATGACCTTCAGGTTTTCAAATTTAGGTGCAATTAAGTTCTACCATAATGACTAAACACAGATTAAACATAGGGTAGTTATTTACATGCAAAAAAAATTTTTGAGATATGTGAGATATGAAAATATCCCACTATGCAGATAATTCTTGGCAGGAAAAAATTTTTAAAAGTTTAACTTACAAAATTATAGAAGTTTTTTTTTTCCCCCTATTCAAGTCATTTCCCAAAAGTATGTACAATTTCAAGTTCTTGTCATTATAAGTAAAAGAAAAATAATGATGTTACTGTATTGAGGATTAGATCTAATCTTGTTCTACTGCCATCATTCTATAATGATTTTTCATACTTTTTTGCCATTTTAAAATACAGCACTTAGTTTTCAACAGCTTAATCATCCTTTCAAAGTCTTTATTTTCATTATGACAATTTTGTACCCTCTTAAAATATTTTTTTCTCAGACATGGCTCTTATTTGAATTAACTGAAAAGAAATATACATAGAAGATCTCTAGAGAACTTCTAATATTAATGGAATTTCATTTTTATTTCAGTAAAATATGATACTGCTGAATTTTTTCCCAAAAAACTGTTTTGGGGGTCTGAAATAATATCGAGTTTGAGCATTTCTCTCCTTTAAAAAAATGTCAAGGCTTTGGCCTAAATACTTTGGTTAAAATCTCAAAAAATTGTTTAATATAGATAAATGTATGTATATCTATATGCATGCATAGAATCATATACACTTTATAATTACTCTGAACAATTTTTGTAAGAAAATACATTCCATTAGCAGCATATTATTCTAGATTAATTTTCAGCAGACAATGACCGTAGTACATGGTGCTAAAGCAATCATTCAAAAATTTTGGAATTACAAGCTTTTAAGTTACTTACGTGGATGGTGATTGGCAAAAACTAATATTTACCCTGATTTAACCATATTTGGCATCATTTCCTAGAGCATCTGCTGTAATACTATGGAAGGCATAATGGTCACTCTTACATACTGAACATTTCCTTGCTCTCTAGTTTCCATAGTCCATACACTCTTAACTGTCAATTACTATTAATGTTACTGATCTAGTGGAACTCCTCTTTCCATTCTAAACACTGTTTCAGAAATTGCTGCTTCTTTGCTAAGGCACCCCCACTTGCACCTTCATACCATTACCACAAACTTAGTCCTCACAGAAAACACTGCACTAGCCCTTCTGTCATACTGTAAGATATCACAAAATTACCTGTATATCATTCCATAGGAGTCATGACCCTTAAAATCTTTGGTCATCTCACCACTACCAATATCTGAATGGTTTCTTTAGAAACTAAAGAAGGTAAGATGTTACAATGGAAATTTAACTGGCTGTAGAGTGGGAAGTTTTGAGCTCAAATTGCCCCTATGAAATTTATTATGTGGCCTTAGGCAATTCATGGAACTTCCCTGGCTTTGAATTTCCTCATTTATAATATGAGGTGTTTGGACTATAAGACCTACAAGGGCCATTATAATTTTAAGGCTGTGACGGTCTGAGTTATGCTCCTAAGTTAATGTGTAGCACTGATGCTATAGAACAGACATTGTTAGTTCCAAAAAAAAAAAAACCTAAATGACTTTATGAAAATAACCCATTGATCTATAAGAGCATTTCACAAACCACTCACTTAGCTATGCTTAACTATACTTTAATTCTAAGTTGACATCTCTAAACTACTTGGAATGTCAGTGGGGGTAGAACGTAAACAGCTCCTTTGCCCAATTCAATGTAGAACAATATTTCTGAAGAAAAGGACAGTAAAGAATTTGTTACTGAATTGAGAAGGTATTTTGCTGTTGTGGGTTCATCCTCCTTGATTGAAAGAAGGAATTGCTTCAAAAGGGTGTAAGTTATGAAGATTCATATATTTGGCACAGAGCTTAGAATGAAGAAAGTACTGTTTGAAGGATAAAAATTATCATTAAGACAAATCAACCATTATTAGGTCCTTTGTTTTCTGCAGAGAGTTTCAAATGATTCCCACATAATTCTCATCTTTTATCCCCAATATATAACATTTATATAACAGTCTTGTGATCTTTTTCCATTACCATTTATTTCTTCTTTTAAACCATTTGGTCTAAAATATATGCTAATGACAAAAGTGATTCCGTAACTAACTTTGTTGGCATACCTCCCTTAACCCATCTTGCTTCTTTTAATTAAACGTACCCAGTCAGAACTACATTCCAATTGAAGGGCAAAATACACCAATTCTCAAGAATACCCATAACATAAAATTTGACTCCATGAATTTGGACCTCTATTTCATTCTTGTTCTCAATCTCCCCTTCGCTTCTTTTTATAGTTGAAAGTATTTTGATTTTATGTTCAGGACACAAAGCAAAAATGAGCTCTTGGTAGATATATTCCAACTCTAGTCAGAAGCTTACCATTCATTTATTTTCATTTTTGATACAGAAATCCAAATCCCATTCTCAGATACCACCTACTTAACAATCTGTTCACTTCTCAATTTTGCTATTTCCATCTATATTCCTTGCTTTCGATGTGAAATATTGAAAGAAGTGTGTCCTGTTCCTATTTGACATTAAGTTGCTTGATCAAGATTTCATAATCATTAACAAACGGATTGAATTTTCCTCCTGGAATTATCACTTGTGCATACATAAATTGCATGAAATAGTCTTGAGAAGTCTTAGATGGTTCTCCATCAAGTTTTAATAGATGACCTAAGGGGCGGCTAGGTGGCTCAGTGAGTAAGAGCACTGGCACCAGAACCGGGATCTGTTCCTTCCTCAGATACTTAACACCCACACACACACAAAAAAAATGGCCGTGTAACCTTGCGCAAGTTATTTAACCCCAACTGCTTTAAAAAAAATAGATGATCTAAGAACAGAACAGGTCATTGTACTATTGTTATGAAGTCATAAAATTTCTATTTCATTACCACTCAAGCAAGGACTCCCTAATGATCATTTCTCTTTTTTCTTCCTCTTATGCTTACTGCATTATTTATATACAATCCAGAAGCATCAGTTCATCTCCTTTATCACTTAATTTAGTAAAAACAGTTATTTCTTCCTCAAAATATTCATCTTACTCCTCTTCAGGAAGAGGATCATTTATAACTTTTTTTCTTTATTTTCTTTTAGCACTGAGTCACTGTCTTTTTCCTCTGTTAGATATTTTTCTACTTATAAATTCCTGAACCAGAATAAGATTATATTTTGTCTCTTCTGATATTTTCCCCTTATCTATTTGTGCACTTCGTGCAGAAGATGCCAGTTATACTCTAAGCATATGACATGACTAGACTACAGGTAGTAAAGACAATTAGAAGTTATGTAAGTCCTCTGAGCTCTCTCTCTCTCTTGGCTTCTTTCCTTTTAGCTAAGGAGAATGAAGCAGTTTGTTTCTGCTTTCTCCAAACTGATATTTGATGCTGCATTAAATATCTGTTTGAAGATAACTATCCCCTAGATGGCATAACACATAGAAATCTAGTCTCAAAGTTAAGAAAACCTGAATTGAAAATCTAACCTCATAGGCTTACTAGCTGTGAGACCCTGAGCCAGTTATTTAACCACTGTTAATTTCCTCATCTGAATAATGATCTAAATAAGATTATTGTAAAGTGTTCTGAAAACTTTAAAGCCTTATGTAAATGCTATGATGGTGGTGAGGATGAGGATGATGATGATGATTTCACTACATATGCTGTTCTTCTATAGGCTAAATATGTCCAACTCACTCAACTAATGGTTAGATGGAATATTCTTTTGGACCTTGACCATACTTATGACTTTCGCCTGTGTTCCATCCAAGTTGCCAAAGTACATTTTAATATCATGACTTCCAGAGCTAGACACAATACTTCATGCGTTGTCTAGTCAAAGAAAAAGATAACATTGCCAACAATAATTCACATTTATAATGTCTTTTTCCCCACTTGATAATATTTTATTTTTTCCAATTACATTTAAAGGAAGTTTTCAACATTTACTTTTATAAGACTTTGAATTCCAAATTTTTTTTCTCCCTCTATTCTCTCCCCCTCCCCAAGATGCTATACAATGTGATATAGGATATACATGTACAATCATATTAAACATATTTCCACATTAGTTATGTTATAAAAGAAGAATCAGAATAAATGGAAAAAAAACATGAGAAAAAAATGAGGAAAAAATATGCTTTGATCTGCATTCAGACCTCATTGTTTTTTTTTTCCTCTGGATGTGGATAGAATTTGCCATCATGAGTCTTTTGGAATTCGTTTAGAACATCGTATTGCTGAGAAGAGCTAAGTCTATCAAAGTGGTTCATCACACAATGTAACTGTTACTGTGTGCAATGTTCTCCTGGATCTGCTCACTTCAGGTGTTCCTGAAATCTGCCTGACCAACATTTCTTATAGCACAATAGAATTACATTACATTCATAGACTTGCTTAGCCATTCCCCAGTTGATAGGCATCCCCTCAATTTTCCAATATTTTGCCACCACAAAAAGGGTTTCTATAAATATGTTTGCACATATAGGTCCTCGTCCCAGTTTTATAATATTTTTTGGCATATAGACCTAGTTGTGGTATTGCTGGGTCAAAGGGTATGCTTGGTTTGTTTGCCATTTGAGCATAGTTCCAAATTGCTCTCCAGAATGATTAAATCAACTCAGAACTCTACCAACAGTGCATTAGTGTCCCAATTATCCCACATATTCTCCAAAATTTTCCTTTTCTGTCATATTAGCCAACCTGATGTGGCACCTCAGCGTTTTTTTTTTTAATTTGCAATTCTCTAATCAAAAGTAAGTTAGAGCACTTCTTAGTAGGCTTGTAAAGAGCTTTGATTTCTGCATCTGGGAAGTGCTTAATCATTTCCTTTGACCACTTACCAGTTGGGGACTGGCTTAGTTCATGTAAATTAGGCTCAGTTCTCTATGTATTTTAGAAATGAGACATTTGGGGCAGCCAGGTGGCTCAGCGAGTAAGAGCACCGGCTCCAGTGTCAGGATGACCTGGGGATCAAATCCAGGCTCAGATACTTAGCACCACACCCAGAAATAGCTGGCCATGTAACCTTAAGCAAGTTACTTAACCCCAATTGCTTAAAAAAAATGAGACTTTTATCAGAAATACCTGCTGTAAAGATTGTTTGCTATTTTTCCACTTTCCTTCTAATATTGGTTGTGTTAGTTTTTTTGTACAAAGGCTTTTTAATTTAATATAATCAAAATTAACTATTTTACATTTCATAATGCTCTCTATTCTTTGTTTGACCATGACATCTCACTATCCCCATAGATATGATAGGTAGACTATTACTTGCTCTTTTAATTTACTTATAGTGTTACCCTTTATGTCTAAATCATGCCAAAGGTCTGTCATATCTTTTTCAATATTGTATTTAACATCTTCATTTCTTTCTAGCTTATTTTTAGTTGGATTTATCAAGTTCTAAGAGGGGAAAGTTGAAGTCCCCCACTAGTAGAGTTTTGCTATTTCTTCCTATAACTAACTTAACTTATCCTTTAAGAATTTAGATGCTATACCACTTGGTGCATATATATTTAGTATTGGTAGTGCTTCAGTGTTTTGACACCTTTTAGCAACAGGTACTTTCCATCCTTATCTCTTTTAACTAGATTTATTTTTCACTTTTATTTTGAGAAAAGGATTGCTAGCCCTGGTTGTTCAATCATTTTTTTTTACTTCAGCTGAAGCATAATAGATTCTGCTCCATCTCCTTCATGTACTTTGTGTGTGACTCTCTGCTTCAAGTGTGCTTCTTGTAAACAATATATTATAGGATTCTGGGTTTTGATCCACTGCTATCCGTTTCTGTTTTGTGGGAGAGTTCATCCCATTCATATTCACAATGATGATTACTACCTGAGTATTTCCCTCCATCTTATTAATTCTCCTATTAATCTTTTTTTCTCCTTTCACCCTTTCCCACCTTAGCAGTTTTGCTTCTTTCTAATACCTCTCCTAACCTACCCTCCCTTCTTATGTCAGTCTCCACCCTTCTTTTATTTGATCTTTTCCTCTCCTACTTCTTTGTTGGGTAAGATAGATTTCTCTATTCCACTGATTCTGTATATGATTATGTCTTTGAGCCAATAGTGATGAGAGTAAAGTCCAAGTGAAGCTCATCCCCCACCATCCCATCTTCTCCTTTACTGTAACAGGTCTTTTGCACTTCTTCATGTGAAATAATTTACTGCATTCAAACTCTCCCTTCTTTCTACACCTTTAATACTCCTCTTTCCCATGCCTTAATTGTTTTTGTGCCATTCCCTCAAATTCACCTTATACCCATACATTCTATGTATATTAATTCTAGCTATAGTATTAGTGACATCATTTTTCAGAATTATAAGCATCAACTTCCTCTGTAAGGATGTAAATAGTTTAGCTCTATTAAACCCCTTACATTTTCTTTTCCCTTTTTACCTATTTAGGCTTCTATTGGTTCTTGATATTGGAGCTCATATTTTTGGTTTTATTCTGGTTTTCTACTTATGAAAATTTGAAATCCTTTCCATTTCACTGAATTCTCATTTTCCCTTTTATGCATTATGTTTAATTTTGCCAGATAAACTATTTTTGTTTGTAATCCTAATTTCTTTGCCTTCTGGAATATCATGTGATCTCTGATCCTTTAAGGTTGCAACTACCAAACCCTGTGTTATTTTTACTGTGACTCCTCAATGTTTGAATTCTTTCTTTCTGTCCACTTAAGGTATTTTTTTCCTTGACCTGACAGTTCTGAAATTTGTCTATAATATCTCTTGGAGATTTTATTTTGGGAGTTCTTTCCTGAAGTGGTCACTAGATTCTTTCAATACATAGTTTGCCCTCTGATTCTAGGATATCAGGGTAGTTTACCAGAATAATTTCTTGAAAGATGCTATCCAGGTCCTCCTTCTGACTATGGCTTTCAGGTAGGTCAATGATTCTGATATTGTCTCTTCTGGATTTGTTTTCCAGGTCAGTTGTTTTTCCCATGAGTTTTTTTTTATTTTATTTTTTCTTCTATTTTTTTATTCTTTTGAATTTATTCTATTGATTCTTGAGGACTCACAGTGTCATCAGCTTCCACTTGCCTAACTCTACCTTTAAAGGTGTTGTTTTCCTCATTTAGCTTTTGTACTTTCTTGTTCCTTTGGTCAATTGTTCTCTTTAAGGATTTATTTTCCTTCCATGCATTTTTGTATCTCCTTTTCCATTTAGAGCTCCATTTTAAGCAGTTTTCTAAATTGTTGACTTTCTTTTCATAATTCTCTTATATGTCACTCATTTCTTTCCATATTGTTCTTCTCCATCTCTTAAATGATTTTAAAGCTCCTTTTTTGAGTTTTTTCATGTGTTCTTTCTAGGCTTGAGACTATTCCCACTTTTCTTTGGAATATTGCCCATTGGTGTTTTGACCTCTTGTCCTCTTCTGACTTTGTGTATTGGTCTTTACTGTCACCATAATAACTTTCTATGGTCAGATTCTTTTTTGTTGTTGTTGTTGTTTTAATTTTTTGCTCATCTTTATTTATTTATTTGCCTTTTCCTTTCTTTTAAATTTGCTACCAGGATGAGAGAGAGTCTGTCTCAGGATTCTTTTACCAGTGACTACAGATCCTAGCTGCTTACCTGGTGTTGTGCTGGTATTTCCCTGAGTCTCCTAGGGGACCCTTATGTCTGGTGCTGTTCTGAGGGGATAAGATAGTGGTAGATGGCACTGCTAGAGACAGTAGGTTTCTGACAGCTTACCTGTTGCTGAGTTGGGGTCCTTATGTTTGTGTCTGGCATGTGCTAAGGCCCAGCAGGATGTTTCTGCCTTCCCCAAGGACTACACAGAAGCACCTGGAGGTCTGACTGCTAGTGAGTGCCAGTTTGCTGTATGCTGTGCTAAAACACATAGATGTCTGAATGCTGGAGGATGCCTGCTTGCCCGGGCCTATGCAAAAGCACGCTGCCTGTTCTCTTGGCTATGCTAAAGCATGTGAAGGGTCCTGGGGTTGGCATTTGCCTGATCCTCCACAGTGGGGCTCAGGAACTCCTGCTGATTTCCTGAGGTGGGGCTTGCTGCTAGTTTGCTGGGATGCTTCCTGTGCTGGAATGTGTTCCCATCTTACCAGAGGTGAGAAGAACTTTTCTTGACAACCTTCAAAGGTTTTTTTGTTGTTGTTTTTTAACTAAAAGATTGTTTCACCATATCTTTTTGCTGGTGCTTCTGTTCCATGATTCATTTGGTGTCACTATTTCAAGGTTATTTATAGGTGAATATGGGAGAGGTATAGAAATTTACTGCTTACTACACTATCTTGACTCCCAGATCCCTGATGACCTCAAAGAAAAAAAATTATGAAGACCCAGAGATCCTTATCATCAATGTGCTGAAATAGGAAAGGCTTTTAATTTGGGGGAACTTTAATGCTAGAGTAGACCAGACTACAAGACTTGGCAGGGAGTCCCAGGAAGGAATGAAGTTGGAAACAGCAAAAGCAATGGTCACTTACTACTGAAGACTCATTCATATCATGGTCTTTTCATCACCAACACTGTCTCCCATTTACCGAAATGTAATAAAACTTCATGGATGCACCCTCACAGCAAGCATGGGCATCTAGTAAAACATATGATCACAAGGAGAAGAGACAGACAAGATGTGAGAGTGATGAAGGCAATGTGTGGTGCAGAATGCTGGACTGATCATAGACTTATTCTCTGCAAGCTAAATATTTGCATTGATCAAATGGGTTCCCACAAGGCAAAATGACTACCAGAAGAATTAATGTCAACAAATTATAGCTCTTCTCTGAGTGGAAATAGTTTGTTGCTAACTTGGAGGGAAAGTTGAACCAACACACAGTTGGCAACAGTGGAAAAGAAAAGGAGTGGGCAGCTTTCGGGGATTTTGGCTATAGTCTTGTACTTGCTCATCTGGGTCAGAATACTCACAAATATAAAGACTGGTTTGACATAAATAATGGGGAAACGCAGAAGATACTAAATCAAAAATGAAAACTTCACAGGTTTAACTGGCAGGATAGTTCCTCCATCTCTAAAAAAGGCATCATTTAATTCTATCAAACATAAAGTACAAGCAAAGCTTAGAGAGATGTAAGATTCCTGGTTCAGTAAGAAGGCAGATGGAATTCAGTTTTTGCTGATAGTAACAATACAAAAATAAAAACAAAAGAAAAAACAATTGAAAGTGCCTTTATGATGCCACGAAGGCTATTTTTTGGGCCAAAGACTTATGTTGCATCTTAACTTCTCAGTGCTCACAGAGACACATTGGTTAGTGATAAGGACAAGATGCCAGAGAGATGGGCTGAATACTTCCATAGTATTCTTAATAGATGAATCAAGGCTGAGGCTGTTGACCATGTACGTAAAGTTGAAGTCAATAACTCCCTATCTGAAGCTCCAACTGAAAAAGATGTTTTGAATGCCATTAGATTCCTTTCATGTGTCAAAGCACCTGGTGTTGATTCTATTCCAGCTAAGATTTACAAGGTAGGAGGTCCATTTCTCATACCAGAGCTGAATGAAATTTTTCAGGTTGTGTGCAAGAGCTTATCCCGCAGGAGTTCAAGGTTGCCTCCACTGTCCATCTCTATAAAGGAAATATATTGTCCTATGACAATCACAGAGGAGTCTCTCTCTTATTCACTGCTGGCAAGATTCTTGCCAGAGTCTTCATTAATGGTCTGATCCTTCACCTGAAAAATGGTCATGCACCTGCTGAAAGCCAGTGTGGCTTCAGAAAGAGCCAAGGAATAGTCAATATGGTGTTTGCTATCCGAGAACTCCAGGGGAAATGTGGCCTTTCATTATTGTTAGTCATGAGGGCTTATGGAAAATTAGTTCAAAATTTGGTTTCCCAGAGAAGTTCATCTGCATTTTACATCAATTTCATGATGGCATGCTTGCCCAGGTTTTGGATAATGGACCATGCTCTAGTGCCTTCCCAGTCACCAATGGAATGAAACAAGACTGTGTGCTTGTTCCCATGCTTTTTAGCATGATGTTTTCAGCCACGTTGTTAAATGCTTTCACAATGAACATGGCATCAAGGTCAGCAACCCTACTAATGGTAAATTTTTCAATTTGAAAAAGTTGTTTAAATTTTTCAATATTACCTACAATATTTTTAATTTTTCTTTTTTACCATATTAATCACCTTGTAGGTGTGGGGGTTACCTCAAGATTATTTTAATTTGCATTTCTCTAATCAAGAGTGATTTTGAGTATTTTTTTCTCATATAACTAAAGAAAACTTTGATTTCTTCTTCTGAAAACTGCTTGTTCATATCCTTTGACAATTTATCAACTCGGGAATGGGTCTTACTTTTATAAATTTGACTTGGTTATATTATTTGAAAAATCATTCCTTTATAAAAGAAACTTAATATAAATTTATTTCATTTAACATTACTGTGCATTTCTCTCCATCGTGTCTCCTTCCTCTTTATCCTGCTTTCTCTCTCCTTTCACCCTGTCCATTCTCAAAATGTCATCTTTCTGGCTACAGCCTCCCCCAACTCACCCTCCCATCTATCAGCCTTTTTTTTCTTATCCCCTTCTTCTTCCTTATCCTGGCACTGCTACTGAGTACTGCTATCTGCATTCAAGTATGGACAATGCAACAAAGTATTGCAACCAGTGCCAGCAAAGACATCTTTGCAACCTCCTTCTGACCAGTTTTTTTTTAATCCCCACCCCTTTACCATCTGTGGGATAAGAGCTCTGGAAGTTGCTAGTGCAACTGCTCTTTCAGTCTCCCCCAAACCCTGCTGCTGGCTTTCTGGGGCCTGGCTTGCACTGTGATAGCCTGTATTGTAATGTGCTCCATTCTCACTGGGGCGGGGCAGACCTTCCCTGCCAACCATCTAAGTAGTCTTGGGCTAGAAAATTGTTTCACTCTATCTTTTCATGGGTTCTATCCTCCAAAATTCATTTTGAGGCGTTATTTAAAGATTTTTGAGGCAAATTTGAGAGAGTTTAGAGGATTCCCTGCTTTTTCTCCTCCATCGTGGTTCCACCACCCCAATTTATAATATTCACAACCCCCTTATGCACAACTTCTTTTGGACTTAAAATACATAAAGAGAAAACACAATTGAAACTGTGAATTTTTAATTATCCCTGGGCTTTTAAGTGGGTGTCTATGTGCCCCATGGATATCTGAACTTGGATAGAAAAATATTTTTATTTCAGTGTAATTGGTTTCCTTTTTAATCCCATGTATTTTATTTTATACCTTCAACATATTTATCCTAGTAAGGGACACTTAAGCCTTAACAAATTGCCAAAGGGGTCTATGACACACACACAAAAAGATTAAAACCTCCACAAATAAAGAATTGGGGCTTATTGTATAAATTTTAGAGAAAATAAGAATATTTTCAATTATTATCCAAGTCACTCCCAAATTCTGAATCTCTAAGTCTTTCAAAAATAGTTACATAATTTAATTTTCATTATCTTAGGAAAATTTTAGAATCAAACTTTTCCCTTTAAATCTTTTTTTAAAATTATAATAGAAAATCAACATTCCAAAGAACATTTTGAGAAAATCCTTCTCTATATCTTAATATTAAAGAATGTATCATTTACAAATACACAATTATATGTACACATGAATATAAGTATGTGATATATTTATGTATATCTATACATACATGCAGATAAGTAGGGAAAGAGAGAGAGAGAGAGAGAGAGAGAGAGAGAGAGAGAGAGATGTGCAATAGTAGTAGACATCAACAGACTTTGTACATTAACTTTTAACAGGAAGGGAGTTTTGATCCTAAGTAAAAGGTGTCATTATTAAATGATTAGTGAGATAGGTTGTTAATCTCCCTATTTCTTTAAAAAAAAGAGGACCAAGAAATATGTGAGAGAGTTAGGGATAGATAAAGATGGTCATGAACAGATAAAAAGAATAGCTCAATCTAAGCATTCCATGTCTTTTGTTCCCTAGAAGCAATGTTGTACAGAGTTAAGATGGCTCTAACCACAGTCAGTACAAGTAAATATTGAAGTGAGAACCAAGATTCTTGTAATCATTTCTGTACCTCCTGATATGGAAAGCATTGTGTCCAATGCTGCTACAGGGACTTCAACCTTCATAATAAAGAATAAAGAGTGAGGATGATTAGACTTGCAATTTCACTTGACCAAAGACTGGTAATGGGATAATTGAGGATGTAGGTTAGTAGAGTGTTTTCTGATTTATTCTTAGCTCTCAGAGTGTATCTTGTTTTCTATTTTATGTAAATGTTGTTTTACATTGATATGATATACTGTGATTAATTATGATTTGGGGAAGATGTATAGATGGAAAAAATGGCAGCATTGTAATGTATGTATGCAGTACATAGTTGTACATGATCTTATTGATCATAGATTTAGGACCAGAAAGGAACCTACTGGTCATCTAGACTAACTTTTTAATTTTTCAATAGTAAACATATTTTTTGATCATCAGAGACAGAATTTTAACCCATACCATTTGGGTTTTTTATTACCCTACATAGATGAACATTGATCAATTAAGATAGCTGGGAACATTTTTCTGAAATAATTAATAGAAAGGGTTTATCCAATTACCAGAAGTAATTCTTCTCTTTAGAGAATTGTGTAAGGTTATGAAAAGTTAGGCAACTAGAAGTTTTTGTTTCCAAGTTGACCTAACACTGGAAGATACAGAAATTATAGCTATGTTTTCCATTCTTGAATCTGCTTTTTAAAGGAAACCTGAAAGTTTAAATTTTCATGTATTTGTGTCACAAATTACCTTGGCATATGGAAGAATATGAGAGTAGAAAACAATAACTTTGGAAATGTTTTAAATTCTTTTAAAATTATATCTCATTTTTTTTCTTTTTGTTTTAAAAAAGACATGGGTGATGGGTTAAAAAATATGTTTCTATAGTAACCAAACTAAATTAATAGAATCTCTACAGAATGTCATGTTCAGGATACAGAACAATAATGTAAGAGGTTCAATTTGTGGTTTAGAAATGAAAGCCAAATTACTATATTTTAGGTTTAGTTTTTAAAAATATGGTTAAAATACAAAAGTTTATGCTGTGGAATTTCATTTAGATGAGTATTTCTAATGCATATAGTACATTAGTTTAGAAAAGAAATAATAACTTGAATTTTGAAATTGATGTTTAAAATTAAATGTTTGCAGCAAAAAGCTATCAGAGTCTGTGAGTAAACTATGTTAAAAATGAATGGGCACATTTCCTCACATTTACTTTGTTTTCTTTAGGGCTACACTTTTTTTTAAACCCAGTGACCATATCATAGTCATATGTAGCAAAAAAAAAAAAAGATTGACATTACTGAGACAAGTTGATCTGGTGTTTCTTCTTCCCATTACTTACAGTGCCTTTTTCTTAGATTCTAGGTTCATTTTTTATTATTGTCAATTCCTACTGCCTCAACTCAGGTAACATATTGTGTCCAGGTAAGCACACAAACATGCACATGTAACATACACATACATGTTCATTGATCCACATATTATGTTGACAGAGAGTGGAAAGACCAAGATGATACAGCTGACCTTTTTCTGACTTGTCTCCAAAGGTTTATATGGTTCTTTTTCTATGGTTTCTCCATCTCTCCAAAAATAAATTGCATAACAAACAGTTACTTCAGGACTGGTTTGCTTAATTTTATGGCAAAACCCCTCACCTTATGGCAGAAGCTTGACAATTCTGTACACTATTCTCTTGATTTCCCTTTTGAAAAATAAGGTCAAAGATGGTAGTGGATCCTAAGTTTCAATCCCACTTATTAGCCCATCTTTTCATTAAAAAAGGAATAAAGTATAACCTGGAATCTTGGTGTATTCTCTTTCCTTTGTGTTTGGGTGATCAATTGTAAATACAAATTAATTCATTCATTTTTCACTTATCTATTTATCCTAATAAAAACATGCATTTGATAGGCAAAAGAAGAAATATAAAGTAAAATGCCTCCTTTCCTTTAGAAATTACAATAGAGTGGAGGGTGATATTGCATATGCACACATAACTAATAAAAATTATATAAATATGCAGGGTAAGTGCAAATAATACCAAGAATACACATAAGGGAGTGCTTGTATATGTTAGCAGCAGAACTTTAAACTGAATATTTCTTATTCTAAGCATGACTTTCTGGTGATTATGCCATAATGATTTTCATGAAGTATATACCACAAAGTGTTATTGTCCTTTTTCTGTTGATGGAGAAACTAACATTCATATAAGTTGAATTGAGGGAATATTTTATATCAAAGTTAGCACTTGGGATTCGGGGACAAAAAAAAATTCCTTGTAAAACTAGATGAATCAGAAAACAGAAGCTATACCAGTCACAGATAATAATGCTATGACTGAACTTAGGGGTGCCCGAGAGTTAGAGACGAGAAGGGAATACATTCTAAGCAAGGGGAAAAACCTGTGAAACCATTAGGGCAAGAAATGGAATCTTGAGTTTGGCTGAATAGCAAGTAAGCAAATTTTCTTGGTATCTAGTACCTTAAGCAATATCATTTTATTTGTAGAAATCATAGTGCTTCTCCTAATTATATAACATTTTAAAAAGTTTATCTTTTCCTCTCCACTTTAATAATCTAGTTTTGGATCATTTGCTACCTCAAAATTCAGTGTGAAGTACTTTGAATATTCAGTTTGGTAAATCAAGTTTCAACCTGCATCAATTGTGAAAATCTCTACTCAAAAACCATCAGGGGTTATTAATAAAATTGCAAGTTATTTCATTCTAGCAAGCTAACACACACACAGCAAATAGAATGATTCTCAGTATTCCTGTACCCATATAAACAAATAGTAAAATCTTCTAAAATCTTATGTGGTGAAGAGGGTATAAGCATCATCTCTGGAACCCTGAAAGGTCTTAAAAACTTGAGCATGCAATTACAGACACATTGTGTCTGTGATGACTAACTTTGAAAAACTAGGCTCTTCTCAGCAACATAAGGTTATAAGAAGACTCCAAAAGACTCATGTTGAAAAATTCTATCCACATCCAGAGAAAGAATTAGAGTCTGAATGCAGATTGAAGCAAACTACTTCCTCTTTCTCACTCTTTTTTGTTTTTTTTTTGTTTCTTCTTTCTCTTTGTTCATTCCACTGGTTATAATTATTCTCTACAACTTGACTAATATTTAATGTGAAGATATATGTAGAACCTATATAAGATTACGTGCCACCATGGGTGGGAGGGGAGAAGAGAGACAGGGGGAGAAAATTTGGGACTCAAAAATTTGTGGAACTGAACGTTGTAAACTGAAAGTAAATAAATTTTAAAAAAATTTAAAAAACAACAACAGCAAACTTGAGCTTCAATGTTAGCAGGAGTCTTACTACAATAATTTAAGAGACAAATTCACCTTGTCTCTGAAGTTTGACTAACTCATTCCACATGGAATCATTCTGAGTGTCCTCTCCACCACAGTCTCCAAAGCCCAATTACAGTGAATACCATTTCCTATTATTCAGTGTTTTCCCTTAATATCAGCTACCTTTTCCTGATTTAACTCTGTGCACTTGATAGCTTCTGAGCATCTCAAAACTCTTCAGATACTACATCTAGTTACCACTCCATGTAACTTCTCATCATGTTACCTATATTTCTTCCTCAAATTTCATAGGTTCTGATACCTTAATCAGTGAAAGTTTCATGGATTTCTGGTGTCTTTGAACTCTTCCCATTAAAGGATAGGTCCTTTGTCAATATCATAGTAGTCAAACACAGTCAGTTGGGAGTTATCTGTTACTGGCATTCTAATTTCCTCTTTGTATTTTAGTGTTTGGTGATCCTTGCTTTGACTGTGTAACTCATCATTTTGCCCAATATGGTATATCTTGAATGGAGCCAGCTTCATGCTGCTGAATATTTAACTGGTTCTCCCACTAACATATAAGATATTTTAAATCTCTAAAACATATAAAATAATTTCAATATACCTTATTAACATTTTCTCTGATAATTTTAAGTATAGATGATCAACAAAATAATATATCAAACCTTGATTTTATACCATCTGTTGCTTTCTGGAGTATAATGTTCGCACTGAAAATTTAACAATCAGATCTTTGAGACAGTTGGAGCTAACTCCAGTAGATACCTGGGTGGATTCCTAAGTAAACTTTTGGAAGGACTTGAAAAAAATATCACAAGTTGGGAAGGCATGTTTGTTTTGAGGTCTTGGTGATTGGAACAAGCTTTGAATAAGTGAAATTACAAATCTATTTGCATATTTGAGATCTTATTAGGAAAGTTAAATTTAGATATGTCTATGGTTTACAAAGGTCCCTGCTATATCTAATATATTATTTAATCCAATAAGTACTCTTGAAACATGTTGATGGTCTATTCAGTGATTGCTCACACCAACATGTAATATTTTTTTCATGAATTTCAAATTGTAATGCAAATTTTTCAAAGGTTTTGAGGTACTCTATCCTTTACTCATTATACATTTATATGAAGGTTAAGTACACAGCATATTAATAATTTTTGACCGTACAATCAAAGCATGTAATCACGTTATATAGTTGTAGTACTAATTACTGTTGATATGTAAATTTGGATGAAAATATGGATACTAACATAAAATAAGTTAAGGAGAAACACACCCACATGTATATATATATATATATAGTGTGTGTGTATGTATACAAATATGTGTATTTATCACAATATCCTTCTAAAAAGTCCCATGCTAAATGTGATGTTTTATTTTTCTAGCTAGAATAAAAGCATATTCTGGAACATTTTACATCTTTTTTTAATGGTACAACACATTCATCATTTATAGTATAAGAAATTATTTAAACATTACACACATAATTATTATTTTAAAAGTATCTTCAAACCACTAAATGAAGAAATCCTAGACAGTGTAAAAAAAAAACCCTGACAGGGAAACTGAGTCACCTCATCAGAATAAGATCAAAAGTAATGGTCAGAAACCTCTTTACCTAGCTTTCTGTTCTCCAAAAGTCTTTCGTACCTCACTAGCATTAATCATTACAAGTTTATAATTAGACTTGTACAATCCAAACTCTAAAAGACTGATCCTGCTAGAATCTGAGAAGAAACGTGTAAAAACACACCAAACTTTACTGATTTGGAAAGAAGGTATTACATTACCTCCAAGACCCAGGTAGGGTTCCAAATTACACCCTCAAACGCAGCAGACCACTCTCCAAAATTCTTCCTGGGCACTTCATTTTTGTGTATCTCTCCTTCATAAAGTTGACTTACTAAAGCATATTGTTTTATTTTGAGATACTTGCATTCTTGCATTGAATTATTGGTATTCCAGACTTCCCTAAGTCTGTATTAAGGCACAGATGCTTTTCACAATTTTTTTCAGTTTTGAACTATAAAGTTATCAGTTATTCCCAGAAGGCACGATAAATTTAATATACGTAAAGCCCCAAAGCCTTAACTTGCAAATAATGATTTTAAACAGGAGCGATACTTCATGGAAAACTTTGAAGTAAATTCTATTGAGATATAATTTGAAATGCATTCTATTTAGGTACAATTGTATGACTGATGCAGTATATCACTTATCTTCCTTCCTTGTCCCCTATTTGTTATTACAGACACACATAGGTAAATAGTAGCTTGCTTCTCCATAGTTCTTTTACCTGCTTCTTATTCCCAGCATATTATTCTAATCCTTTCTTTGTGATATTATTATCATTTTCCAGCAGCCAATTTTGATATCAGACACAGCATTTTGGATGCAGTTGGAGAACAGATTAACTGCCATGAAGTGAAGGGTTTTCATGTGGATTTCCTGAAAAAGCCAGGGCAGGAAAAGGAAAAACAAAGATAATACATGGAAATGGGATTGTGACATTCACATTAAGGTTATCCTGCATGCAGCACTCTGCTTTTTAAAGCTATAACAATTCTTTGGACTTGGTCTGTGTATTTTTCTCACAAAACCCTTTTAAAAGTTTTTTTATTCCATAACTATTTTTAAGTTTTGTATTAGGAAAGAGTTGGTGTGGAGTAGATAGGTAGTGAACTGGCCCCAGAACACAAAGAACTGAATTGATGTTCCACCTCTGAATAGTAAGTGAAATAAAATATATTTGATTATCATTCTTTTTTCCATTAGCAAAAGCAGTATTTCTTCACAGAGCAACAAGTAGAAAGGGGCAAGGGGGAAGTTATGCTCATGTTGTGGCAGGACAGATACCAAGAAGACATCTGTGGTGAGTGTGTACATTGCAATTACATATTCTATAAACCCTTGTGAAGGCAAGGACTTTTTTTCATATGTTTCCTCTCACTTTTCATCCAGAGAGATAAAAAGCATATCTGATTTAATGGGGAATGGAAGAAAGGATCCCCCATTCTGTAGTAGTTCTTTCATGGTTTTCTTGGGGTAGAAGTGAATGGGAGTTGCATGTGATGAACTAATTCCACTACTGTAGAATCCCTAGGCAATTTTATCCTTTGTTCCCCTTTATGAATCTGAATCACAAAAGCAAACAAAAACAAAAGACTTATAACTGGATTTCCGAAAGCCATGAAATAATAGAACCCAACCAGAGAAGTAATGAAACATTCTAGAGAAGCACAGGAAAGTTACAAAGGATTGCCCAAGTGGTTCAAGAGGGTTGTCCATGGAAAATACCATTCTTAAAATTCTGTCTTTTATTTATAAGTTAGAGATTTCCTAGCAGAAACATTATAGTCTTCTAAAAAGAGAATGGAGATTTCAGTGATAGCTTTGAGGGTTTTCTTATGAATAACTCCAAATTTGAGAGTTTATAGAACAAATCTGTCCAGGGAAAATAAATTTCCTGAAGAGTGTCCTTCTCAAGGAGAGAAGAAAATCACTCATCTGTTCCACAGATATGAGTCCTTTGTATTTTATGCATTTTCTATGGGGTACATCTATCCTTGATGTAATCATTAATTTAAAGTTATTACTTGTGGAAACAAAGGTCTTCACGTCTTCCATTTAAATAAATTATTCAGAAAGTTCAGGCCCAATGGGAAAGAAATTGCTTGCTGACCAGTTGTGATATGTTTCCTTTCTGGGAGAGGAGTCAAAACCACAGGACAGCAAGGAGTTAGGAGGAATTATGCAGGCAACTATGAAAAAGTGGGACCTACCAGTTATGTCAATAATAAAGACTCCTATAAGTGTTTTGCATTTTATGCTTTTTTCTAGGGAATAAATTGTCAGTGCTCTAACTAAGGCCATGTTTCCCTTAAGCATATGTTCAGGGTCTGGGGCCCCTATAATCCATATTTTAGGGACCAATATCTGTTATAACTGATTATTTTCCAGAAGTAAACTCTGACCTTGCAGGATATTTGCTGAAGTCAGATCCTGTTCATGTAAGACTTGGATTTGGAAATCTGTTGGCCACAGTGATGAATATCATTTACAACAGCCTATTTTGCAGAGGTGAATCTGAGAGGGGTTTCCTGTAAACTTACTGGAATTTGTAACAACCATAGACTCTGTGTATGATAGTTATGCAGCAAAGTATAATGGGGGGGTTATAAAAAAACAGGTTATCTAAAACTTTAACTTTCAGGACCCAGCATGTCCTTTTGGATCTAGGCATATAAAGTGCAAAGTTATCCCAGCAGGGCAGTAGAAAAATTAAATCTTACTTTGTTCACTGTGAAAGAGTTATGATAAAATAATGAAGGGATTAACTTTAATGGAAAACAATGAAAATGTTAAAGGAATCTAAAAAGAAAAGAAAGATGAGAAAGAGAGATAGCATAAGTTTGCAGGAGATTGCATTCATATCATGTGAATATAAGGTTATTGAAGTCAAAATGCTGGCAAGTTGATCAGCATCATGGAAGAGAAAGCAGGAAGCTCCAGTTACAGGAGGGTGCAATTCAGAGACTTCTTGCAATGATTGCTTACATTTGATCAGAATTGATGTGCATTGTCTTTAGATTCATGATACGCTTCCTTTTTATGCTTTTGTAAAGCTGATTGCATAAAGAAAAAAATATCTTGAAGTATGTAAGTATAAGGTGTGATTATAGAAAGCACATATAATGACTTGCCTTTTTGCAAGAGAAGTGAGGCTTGGTCTTCAAGATGTTATAAAAACACATTCAACATCTGGTATGATTGTATCTGTCCTTCACAGTTGATCTCACATTTTAAATTCCTAAAAGGCAAAAGAAATTACATGCCATATTATAAGAATGAATGATTCAGAGGAATCCCATCCTACTTGTTAGAAGGTAAAATGCTATTTTCCTGTACTCCAATCAGGTATTTTAGCCCTATCCAGATACACTGCCAACTAGTATTGTTTTCCTATGTTGGAAGCTAGTTTGCATGAAGGCATGTACATTTATATTTCAGTGCTTAGCACAGGGTCCAACACATCATAGGCACTAAATCTTATTCATTCATTCACTTCATTCATTCACTCATTCATTCATCCATGGCTCAGATTGAACTGAAAATAACTGTGAAAAAAATTAGATTCTGATATAATGGACCCTCAAAAAACTACATGAGCTATCCTGTGCTAATAATAATAATGGAATAGCTTTTTCAACAATATTAGAATGTGTCAGAAATAACATCAGATGCATTAAAATAGACAAGGATACCAAGATGCATAGTAAAAATGAATGTAACTCACATGCTTGGCAAATAAAGTGTATTCCTCATCTCTCAGCAAAATTTTCCAAAGGCAGCTTTTATGTCCCCTTTTAGTTCCATTCCCAAAAATGTTTTTGTCATCCGCTTTGGCATTTGCTTTCTTTTTATAACTCCCTTTCTTCCCCATCCCCATCCCACATGGATTTCTTAAATGTTAGCCAGGTTTATATCCGCAATAACTTAAAAAATATAGTAATAATTAATGTGTAGTAAGTGCAGTGAGATTTTGATATTGTTACCTGCCAGTGCAATGTGTAATAAAATGCATTCTTAATTATTTTCTATTACACATGATCATGGGAGTATTCTTTTCCTAGTTATGACTCTACCACATCCTTGCCTTGGTAAAGAGGCATGAATACAACAGAGATATTAGGTGACATTAGATATGGCAGCTGTTTTCAGAATAGTTATAATCTCCATTTGAAAGGCCTCAACTGAGAATTCTTGTCACCTTCACCCTGTTGGTATTTTGTGAAACTCAATATTGAATGCATCTACCTCACTTGCTCCATTACTAGACATAATAAGGCATCTATTTATGATATGCCTGTGCCCAAACCAAAAAGATAGGCTTCTATTACCTCCAAAAAAACCCATACATCCATTTTTTTAAAACTCTCTGTCGAGTGGGTGTGAAATACTTGTTCCTCCCAGTCCTGTCAATATTTAATTCACCAGGGTTTCTGACTGGCTGTCATACTTTTTCATCTGATGAAAGGCATCACACAGTGTGCCACTTTCTATTCCATCATGTATATTCCAATTATCTTGTCACTAGTCAGTAAAACAAAACTAATTTTTGAGTAGCCCTTACATAATTAGCAGATTTCACCCTGGTGCAAACAATAGCAAGGAGGCTTGTGCCACCTGCCTGCAGGAGATTTTTGTTTGGAGTCTGATGTTGCCATTGTTTTTTGAAAGATAATTATTGGAAATGGAGATTATATATTCATACATATCCACATACATACAAGCATATATACATAACATACATATACATATAACATACATAACAAACATGCATACAATACACAATATAAATACATTCATGTATAGATGTATGCATTATACACATATATTCAAATCTTCTTGAGTTAAAACAAGGTCAGTTGATGACATATGTGTTGCTTCACGAGTAGACAGGCTAAAGTTCTTATTCAAGTTTTTATTAAAAAAAAAGAATATTTCTTACAATTACTGATCAGTTGTCAATAGAAATGGGAAGTGCCTAACCTCTCTTTTTCCTTTACAGATACAAGAGAGAGGTGTATTTGGGAATAGAAGTGATGAAGATGAATTATTGTTCTTTGTTAATAATAATAATCATAATCATAAAAACTAGTATTTATTCAGCATTTTAAGTTTACAAAGCACTGTACTTGATTATCTTATTTGAACCTCACCACAACCCTAACAGGTAGATATTATTATTATTATCATGTGTCACATATGGGAGTACTGACACTGAGAGAGTTTAGTGACTTGCCCAGAGTAATAGAGCCAGTAAGTGTCCAAGGCAGTTTTTTAATATAAGACTTACATGGCCCAAGTTCAGCATTCTGTGCAATATACCACCAGATCTGTGTTCTCTCTATGTACATGGAAAGAAGGTGCCATTTTTGTTCTGTATATAGAAGAGAGGGGAGGTGAATCTCTCTATCATTGCCTGGTGTCAGGCAAGGAGATGCAGCCATGAAACTCTATAATTTTCAGGCATAACCTTTTTTTTTTCTTTGTGAAATCTCTGAAGGATAATGGTTGTAAATGTTCTTGAAAACTGGGTTTTCAAAGAGCAGACTAATTTCAAAAAGTGGGTTATCTCCTACTTCATTTCCTATATTTCTCTAAGCCAAGGAGCCCTGACCTAGCTGGGTATTAGCCCTAGCTGAGTATTCTATTCTATTATTAAAATTTGTTTTTGCAGTGAAATCTTGATAGAACCAAAAATTATTTCTTTCTGGAAAATGACCATTTCCTGGGAAACTGGAATGGTTAAAAAAATGCTTGTTCTGCTTGATTCTAAGGTTTCTGGGTTAGAGGGTGAAACCTAATAAACTTGCAAAGGAAAACCTCCAGATTTACATAGTAATAGTGGGAGAATTCATTCCATCACTGCATACAAACAGCATTATTACATTCTGTCCAAATGGAGCTCAAAAATAGCATTATCATTTCTGACAACTCTCTTATAGGGACAGACTAGAATCCTTTAGCTCTTTGAGATTTCTTGTATAAATGAGAGATGAACTGGGGAGTTGAGCCAGTGACCCTAAGTAGGCCATCAGATATAAGAAACTTTTTTGCATAATGTCTGCATAGACTCTAGAATAAATCTTCAGTGTTAAAACTATTCTTTTGGCAAATGAGATTATCTTTCCTGTGCAGTTAGAAACACACATCTCTCAATTCACAATGGAAAATTTGACTTTATATATTTTTCCTAGAGTGCATATTAAACTCAGTTGATTCACTTATTATAATATAAACTCTTTGAGGATAGGGATTATCTTTTTGTATTTGTATTCATAGTTATTAACATAGTGATTGGTACAGAGTAATACTGTTTATGTTTTAATTTCTTGATATTAGTAAAATAATTAAAAAAATATTCTTCCATTCATTCAAACCAGATAGTTCAATTAAAATACAGTACTGAGTTTATGTCTGAGAGATCAATATGCATTAGTCACACTTGAGAAAAGGCAAAACCAACTCAAATTCCATAGATTGCTGTAGGGTACAGACATAATGATGACAAATATATAGGATATACCAAAAGTCTTAGTACTATTTTGAGCTTCATAATTTTAAACTGGATTTTAATAAACCAATTGTTCACAAAGGGAATGCAGGCAAGAAACCATGCATATTCATCACTAGTTTTTTTGCAGTAGAGTGTTGGATGTGGAGTCAGAGGACCTGGGTTCAAATGCTAGCACTTCTGCACACATAACTTATGACCTTGGGAAAGTCACTATAGCTTCTTTGGGTTCCTGTTCTTTTCTTATAAAAAAAGATGGTAGAGTAAGGTGACTTTCCAGATTCTTTCTAGTTCTAAACCTATGATCAATATGATTTTTAAAAAGTATTGAAAAGTTCACAGAACATGACTAATTCAAGTAAATCAAGATGTTTAGATGAAAAACAAAGGAAAATTTGGAGAATATAATTTCTGTTAACAAAGTTGTAAATTAGATTGCAGAGGTTTGGAAAGTATTTGATAGTAGACAAAGTGGAGGCAACAAAAACAGACCACACCCCCACTGCAGTGAGTTTAATTCAAAAAGAGAAAATGGGAGTAGCATAATATGTTGCTGAGATATACAAAAGGACTTTTTTTTTAATTTTTTGGTCTTTATTAATTCGTTTGTTTACTTTTAGTTTACAAGACTCAGTTCCACACTTCCTTGAGTTTCAAATTTTCTCTCCCTCTTTCCCCTCCCCCTCCCACCATGGAGGCACACAATCAAGTATAGGATCTGCAAATACTTTCACATTAGACATTAGTCAGGTTATACAGAAGGACTGTATCAGATGGAATGAACAATGGGAAAGAGGAAACAAAACCAAGCAAGAAAAAGAAAAAGAACAGGTAGTTTGCTTCAATCTGGATTTAAACTCAGTTCTTTCTCTGGATATAGATATCTCTCTCCATCATGAGCCTTTTGGGGTTGACTTATAACCCTGCATTGCTAAGAAGAATCCAGTCTATCAAAGTTGGTCATTACACATACATTGTGTCTGTAATTGTGTACAAATGTCTCCTGGTTCTACTCTTCTCATTCAGCATCAGTTTGTATAAACCTCTCCAGGTAAATATGAAGTCCACCTGCTCCTTGTTTCTTATAGAACAATAGTATTCCATTACATGCATATACCACAATTTGTTCAGCCATTTCCCAATTGATGGGCACCCCCTTAATTTCCAATTCTTTGCCACTGCAAAAACAGCTGCTATAAATATTTTTGTACATATGGGTCTTCCTCCCACTTCTATGATCTCTTCAAAGGACTTTCTTTTTTTAAGACAGAGATGGGCAAATGCAAGTGGATAAGAATGTCCATAATCAAGAATATTATATGCAGGGGCGGCTAGGTGGTGCAGTGAGTAGAGCACTGGCCCTGGAGTCAAGAGGACCTGAGTTCAAATACGACCTGACACTTGACACACTTACTAGCTGTGCGACCTTGGTCAAGTCACTTAGCCCCAATTGCCCTCCAAAAATGAAAAAAAAATTAGTAGGGGAGGCCAGGTAGCACAGCAAGTAAGAGCACAGATCCCAGAGTCGGGATGACCTGGGATAGAATCCGGGCTCAGACACTTAGCACCCAACTAGAAACACCTGGCCGTGTAACTTTGAGCAAGTTATTTAAACCCAATTTCTTTTTTTTTAAAGCAATCGGGGTTAAGTAACTTGCTCAAGGTTACATGGCCAGTTATTTCTGGGTGTTGTGCTGAGTATCTGAGCCCGGATTTGATCCAGGTCATCCCAACACTGGAGCCGGTGCTCTTACTCCCTGAGCCACCTGGCCTCCCCTAAGCAATTGGGGTTAAGTAACTTGCTCAAGGTTACACAGCCAGGTGTTTCTGGGTGGGTGCTAAGTGTCTGAGCCCGGGATTCGATCTCCAGGTCTTCTCAACACTGGAACCGGTGCTCTTACTCGCTGTGCTACTTGGCTGCCCCTTAAACCCAATTTCTTTACAAAAAAAAAAAGAATATTATATGCAAGTGAATCAATATTCCATGGGTTTAGCCCATAGGTACAGCATATGTCTTGAATAGACAATTTAAATGGAACATTAAAGTAGAACTAAAATATATTATATTACATTTGAGAAATGGGATAGCATTTTTAATATCCTGAATATTTTCCTTTATCAAAATCTTTCCCCTAAAATTTTCAGCTCCGCCCCCAGTAATACAATATGGCTAATATTTAATAAATACCACAATATGAAAATTATCTTACAATTTTCATGGTCTCAAATTTGCATCAGTTTTTTTAACTATAAATACTTTTCCATTTCAAAATTTACACTGATGAATAATCTAAAATCCTAACCTCTTAGTACCTTAATTTTTTCACCTGTAGTAATTCCATGAATTCTTCTCATCTACCAACCAGCAATATCACATCCCAGATATTTTCAATATTATCATCACAATCATTTTCATTATCCCTCACCTAATAACCTTGCTTTATATATTTTTAAAATATTTTATTTTATTCTGAACTTAAGAAATAAAAGAAATTTCACCATAATATAGTAGAGTAGAAAAAAAAGATGATTGTGCATCGAGCTGCAAATCTATTATGTACAACTTTCTATTCCTTTTAAATACATAATAAAATTGTCATTTAACTTTATTTTCCCCCTTTTCCTTCTCCCCCTCCTAGAGTTGGCTAACATCACACATGCACACACACAGTACTATTTAAAAAAGCAAAAATTGTCCCCAAAATATTGATTCTAAAATTAAATTTCCAAATATGTACAAAATGTATGCTGAGTTAATTTAAGCTATGTCATTACAATCCTTTTATTTCATATTTTCATTAAGTCCCTGAGTGACACCAGGGAAATATACTTCAATATAATGTGAAGTCTGTCATTAAATACTAATTTAAACTTAATTCCATCCTGGATGGAAGCCTGTAATTTCAATGGAAGTAAACAGCTATATTATTTGCCTTTGGTAATGGAAAATGTCTTAAACAATATCTATTATAAAGAAAGGAAAATCATTACAAATATAAAATTTAATTCCATTAGTAGATTTTGAGAAAATGCTATTTTTCCACTTTTGACTTTATGTTATATTTCAATATAACACAAAAGAGATAACCATAAGGACTAGAAAAAGAAGTTAGACTGAATTGCAATATTTTTCCTCCATATTGCTTTTACTTTTAAAATTCCTTGCCTGGTAAAGGCAATGTTTTCATTAGCCCTTGAAAATTTTCAAGATTATATTAATTTCATTCTACATGTTTAGTTCTCATTATACTTTGAAATAAAAAAAAAACCTGCTTTCCTATAAGAAGCCATAGAAATACTTATAAATGTATAATTTATTTTAATTAATTATACTTATATTCCAAAATAAAAGGAATAGATGACATAATAGCAGATACTATATAGAGATAGTATGTGTAGAGACAAAGAAAAGATAAAAGAATGGCTTATTTCAAATCTATTAATCATTTGACCAGATGAAATAGAAACAAAAGAACTTTTAGTTCATTTTCTTTGAATCATTCTTTATTAAGATTACTTATTTTAAGACCTAAGTGTCACAAACATATTTTCTTTAAGAAACTTAAATATTATATACAACTTCTAGCATATGACTAGCACTAAGGCAAGAATGTTTAGGGCAAATAATGCCTTACTGGCAAAAAGAAAATAAGACCCCAGAGTGTATAGCATGACAGAGAGCTGAGTGATTTGTGAACAATGAGTTCTTTAATGTGTAGCAGCATGAAATATTAGATAGTCAGAAAATTTTTGCTTGAATCTTTCAAATATTTACTAAATAATAATGTTAGGGCATCCTTTCTTCTAATCATTGAACATATTTATTTTAAAATACTTAATATTGAAGGTAATGCTAATAATGATGGTGATTAATATGACAATGATAAATGTAACTAACATATAGCATTTTGAAATTTTCAAAGTTCTTTACACGTTTTTTTTAAGTTGACAAGTGATCATAAAATTGAGGGTGAGAAGTTAAGTGACTTGCTCAGCATTCATAGCTAATAAATATAAGGATATTTCAAAACTAAAAAAACAAAAAGATGCAGGCTAGATGATAATGTAGTTAGTTGCATAAGAAACTGGTTAAATTGACATACCCTAATGGTCATTATTTATTGGATATCAATGTAGTAGATGAACTCCAGTCAAATCTTCTGGGCTTCTGTCTTGGTTGAATTTATTATTTTTTAAATAAATCGTCAGGGATGAAAACATAGATGTTTTCCTCTCTTACTCTAAATTAACATATATGGAGGGAAATAATGAACTGTGTGATAGAATCAGGATACTTAAAGTTCTTGACAGATTGAAACAAGTACAATATGAATAATATAAGATAATCAAATTAAGTAGAAGTAAATAAAAGGTTTTACAATTGAGTATTTTTTAAATAACTTTTTATGTACAATATGTAAGAAACATGGCCAGAAAACAGTTCATCTAAAATGCATTTGTAGGTGAAAATTTTAGTGAACTTCAAATAAATTATATAAATAGAGACAATAATCTTAAAATGCCTTCCCAGAGATATATATTGCCTAAGAACAAGGAGGATATTACCCCCATGCTCTTCCTTGGCCAGACTGATCATGTATAGAGCATTGCATTCAATTCTGGATGCCATGCTTTTCTTTGAACAGGGATAGGTCAAGATTGCCCAAAGGAGAAGAACAAAATTATGGTTTCAATTTCATATCATATGATGACCATAGAAGGATAAAGGATGCTTAGCCTGAAGATATTTTAATATATATATATGTATATATATATATATATATATTAAATATATAAAACATGATTTTGTTGCTGCTGTTTAGTTATTTTTAGTCATGTCCAATTCTTTGTTATGCTTTTTTGGGTTTTCTTGGAAAAGATACCGCAGTGCTTGGCCATTGTGTTCTCCAACTCATTTTATAGATAAAGAAACTGAGGAGAACACAGGTAAGTGACTTGCTCAGATTCACACAGCAATTAATATCTGTGACTGAATTTGAGATCAGTTTTTGCTGACTGCAGGCCTGACACTCTATCTATTGCACCAACTAACCACTGAATAGCCTAGGATAGCTGCCTTTAAATATTTGAGGGGTTACCATGTGGAATCTGAATCAGCCTTATTCAGCTTGGCTTCAGAAAGAATAAATAGTAGCAATGAGTGCATGTTGCAGAGAAGCAGACAGTACTAAATAAGATCTAAAACTTCACAAAAAGTAAAGCTATTTAAAAGTGAAATGAACAGTTTGAGGATCATGGGTTAATACTTTAATGGGAGCTTTCAGAAAAAAAGTTCAATGAGCAATTTTCATTTATGCTGTAGAGTGAATCCCTTTTCTGGTAACATTGACTTTAAATTTCTGAGATGTTATATATATATATATATATATATATATATATATATATATATATATATAATATTGGTATCAATTAATTTTTTCTGCTTATTCCCAAAGACCATTATGAGCTAACAATTTAATCTAAATTATATGTATATATGCATATTTGCATATATAAGCATGTATATATTTAAAAATAGAATTATGTATGTATACATATAGATAAAGTTGTATCATTCTATGTCTACATCCAAATAACCAGATCTAGATCTAGATAAGTTGAAGTGCAAATCAGAGTGAGCCATTCCATATACCTCGGTCTCTTTATTTGATTCACCTTTAACTGTAGTGTCCTGATTTAAAGAAAAAAGCTTTTTAATTTGATAGAACATCTTAGTCAGATCCCCCAAGTCTATAGCTTTCTTCTTTTTTCTGCCTGGATAATTAAAAATCAGGTGGTATTTGCAATAGCCTATTTACAATAAATGATATTGTTGTATTCTAATTTTAACTTAAATCCACTATCAACCTGCCCTTTCAGATTTAGATTTAAAAAAAAATGATGAATTTACTTTTGTTCACTGATTTCTCATTTAAAAGATTTTGTTTGACCTTCCGAGAAATTTAAGGAAATTACTATTTCCACAAATAATACATCATTTTGCTTTAGAAATGTTCTCAGATTTACAGAATGAGAAAGGTCAATGAGTCATCCATTGTTTTTTTTTTTCCATTTCATTATACCAGATATCAAACTTCTCTTTAATTTTCACTTTTACAATGTTATCCTCATTCATAATTATTGATATCCATTTTAAACTAATCCTCTCTTACTACATACCTGCATTAAAAAAAAAAAAAAGGAGAATAGGGGTGGCCAGGTAGCACAGCGAGTAAGAGCACTGGCTCCAGTGTCAGGATGTCCTGGAGATCGAATCCCAGGCTCAGACACTTAGCACCCACAAAGAAACACCTGGATGTGTAACCTTGAGCAAGTTAATTAACCCCAATTGCTTAGGGGTGGCCAGGTGGCTCAGCGAGTAAGAGCACCGGCTCCAGTGTTGCGATGACCTGGAGATCGAATCCTGGGATCAGACACTCAGCACCACACCCAGAAATAACTGGCCGTGTACCCTTGAGTGAGTTACTTAACCCCAATTGCTTAAAAAAAAAAGGAGAAAAAAGAAAATTGATTGTCATGATATCCAGTTTTGAAGACATGTCTGCAGCTGTATCAAACATCAGTTTACTTTTCATTATCTATATTTTATAAAACTGCATTGTGTCCTCTGATTCCAAACTTCAAGTTACTTTTGTAGTATGATTCCCCTAAATCCAGGTTTATTGATTCATTATGGTTTTCTGAGAGGTCAATAATTATTAGACTGCATTAATGAACTTTCTCTTTAAGGATAGATGCTTTGTTTTGTAGAGAGTTGACTTTTTAAAAACTTTTTTCAATATTTTGATTTTCCTTGAATATTTTTAAGATCTATTTTAAATCATATTTTCCATGATCTTTTAAAGAATGTCATCTATTTTAATGCAATTTTGCCAATTCTTTACTATTATACCATTGATTTTCTTCATCAGTACTTCCTTACAAGTCTTAATTAATTACTTGCCTCTATCTTTATTTTACCGAATTTCTCAATAATTGCTTAAGTCCATATGGCCATTTCAAATTCATTTCTTAGAATCACATCTTACTTACTGAAGCATTATTCCCTACTTCCTTTGGAGAATTTTTCCATTACTTTACAACATAGTTTCTCTTCCTTATTATGAGTCGGCTTATTTGTTTTATTATTTGTTGAGTCTCATACTTTGTATGTGAAATTTTCTTTGCAAAAATCTTTCAGATGGCGGAGTCAAGACTGTGGAGTAGAAGCAGGACCTCCCCACAGCTCTGGCTTCCAACTTCCCCAATCCATGTAAAAAGGGGACTCTAAACAAACTTTGGAGCTGCAGAACTCACAAAATGACACAGAGAAGCTAACCTCCCACTGAGGACATCCTGGCAGGCCTGCAGGAATCAGCCAGCCCAGTGCTATGGGAGCCGAGCCCAGCCCGACTCAGAGGCTTTAGCCCCCCGGGCAGGCCTGACCAGCTTCCTGCCAGAGGACTCCAGAACAGCAGCAGCTGTGGCCATTTCCCGATTTATCAACACATAGATGCATAGGACAAAGTGAGGGGTCAGTGCAGTCTGGACTTTGGTACCTAGCAAGTGGGAGTGCTTTGCTTTTGCCCCTGGGGTGAGAAGCGGCTGAGAGGCCAGCACAGCTAGCCAGAACCACGTGGCAGCTTCAGCTCCTGGCCTGCAGAGTGTAGGGGGACCAAGCACCAGTCTGAGGGGTAATCCCTCTTGCTTTAACCTGCTTGGATCTGGATTGCAATCTAGGGTGAAGGTCCTGGGGTATGTGTCCAGCTTGCCAGAGCATGTGGAGACCTCAGAGAGGGCACCCATCAAATACCTCCAGCAGCTGAGACAACCCCAGTGTTTGGGATAAAAGCTCCCCTGTCTGGTGGCAGAGTCCTACTGTGGCAAAAAGCCCAGGGGCCAAGTGACTGAGGTGCAACATGACAAGGCAAAGGAAACAAAGCAGACAGAAGATTACAACATTAGCCTCCTATTTGGGGGATGAAAAGGAGCAAAACATGGAACAGGAGGAAGACAGTGAAGTCAGAACTCCTGCACCAAAAGCTTTAAAGGAAAATACAAGCTGGTTACAGGCCATAGAGAACTTTAAGAAGCAGATAAGAGAAGTGGAGGAAAAATTAGGAAGAGAAATGAGAATGATGCAAGAAAATTACTAAATGAGAGTCAACAGCCTGACTAAGGAAAATAATACCTTAAAAAATAGACTAACTCAAATGGCAAAAGAGGCTCAAAAAGGCAATAAGGAGAAGAATGCTTTAAAAAGCTAAATTTGCCAGATGGAAAAAGAATCTCAAAAGTTCACTGAGGAGAATCATTGCTCCAGAATTAGATTGGAACAAATGGAAACTAATGAATTTATGAGGAATCAAGATGATGTTAAACAGATCCAAACAAATGAAAGAATAGAAGGAAATGTGAAATATCTCATGAGAAAAAACACTGACCTGGAAAATAGATCCAGGAAAGATAATTTAAAAATTACTGGACTACCTGAAAGCCATGATCAAAGTAAGAACCTAGAAATCATCCTCCAGGAAGTTCTCAAAGAAAATTGCCCTGATGTTTAAAACCAGAGGGCAAAATAGAGGTTGAAAGAATCCACCAAATACCTCCTGAAAAAGATCCCAAAAAGAAAACTCCTAGGCATATTATAGCCAGGTTCCGGAATTCCCAGATTAAGGAGAGAATATTACAAGCGGCCAGGAAGAAACCATTTGAATATTGTAGAAACACAATCAGGATAACCCAGGATCTGGCAGCTTCTACACTGATGGATTGAAGGGCTTGGAATATGATATTCTGGAGATCAAAGGAGCTGGGATTAAAACCTAGAGTCACCTAGCCAGAAAAACTGAGTATCATGTTTCAGGGGAAAATATGGTCATTCAGTGGAATAGAGGACTTTCAAGCATTCTTGCTGAAAAAACCAGAGTTGAATAGAAAATTTGACATTCAGATACAAGAAGCAAGAGAAGCATTAGAAGGCTACATGGAAAAACAATAATTATAACTTAGGAAACTTTTCTCAGTAGTTTTAGGGAATAGAAATATATGTATTTATGTGAGGGTATAAGGGCATATGAATACATATGTGAATGTGTGTATATATCTTTACAGATATACATAGACAGAGGGCACAGGACCAATTTAACAGGAAGGGATGATACTTAAAAGGTGAAATTAAGAGGTGAGAGAGGAATATAATGAGAGGAGATGGGGAGGTACAGAATGGGGTAAACTATCTCATATAGAAGAGACAAGGGAAAATGGTTATAAATGGAGGGAAAGAATAGGCAGGCAAAAGGGAATGGGTCAAACTTATACCCATTGAATTTGGCTTGAGGAGGGAATGAAATACACCCTAAATAGGGTATCTCACCCTCCAGGAGTGTAGCGGGGGGAAGGGGATGAGAGGGGGAATGATGGAAGGGAAGGCAGGCTGAGGGGGAGGGAAGTTGGAAGCACCCACTTTTGAAAAGGGATGGGATCAAAGCGGAGAATAGAACAAGTGGGAGGTGGGATAGGAGGGAGGGAAATATAGTCAGTCTTATACAATATATCTACTGTGTTATTGTTTTCCATTAGCCACACATGTACAACCTATACCGAACTGTTTATCTTCCCAGTAAGGGTGGGTGACAAGGGAGGAAGGGAATGAATCTGGAATTCAAAGTTTTAAAATCAAATATTCAAATATATATGTATATATGTATTATTAATACTATTTTACATGTAATTGGGAAATAACAGGGACTGGAGCATAGAGATCCACTGGAAAAGTCAAAAGGTATATGAGAGAAAATATTTGAGAGAGCAGATTGGAGGAGGGGATATCCTGTGGGACTGCTATTCTGGGGTGGTGGGTAGGGGAAAAACGGGGAGAAAATTTGTAACTCAAAATCTGGTGGAAATGAATGATGTAAATCAGTAGTTAATAAAGCATTTGAAAAAAAGAAAAAATATCTTTCAATTCTCTTCTTTTGTAATTGTTCAATTATATAGCATGATTTTTTAATGTTTTAAGATTATAATAAGGAGTTAGATGTCACAATCTCTTACACAGAAATTTCAACATGTCTTCCTTATAAATCCCACTGTTACATTTAACTTCTCTGTATTATTTCTATTGCACTGTCAAATAAAAGGATTCTACCTCCAAGGTATTGGTTACATATAATACTTGACTCAAAACTCACTGAGGAAAAGGATTGCCTATTTTTGTGTGTGTGTGTCTGCCACAATCTATGGCATATTGAGCTGTTCAGTACTGGGAAAAATTATCTTCAGAGCTTCCCCAGCCTCCTTCTTCCAAAGTCCAGATTTTAGGTTCTGTTTTTCTTCAGAAGAATATTACTGATGTTGAAACTGCATTGATAACCCCCAACCAAGTTTTCAAGTAGTTTAATCTGGGGTTGGGAAGCTCTTTGAGTTCCACTAAAGTTTGGGTGGAGAAAGATTGGGAGAGCTGTAGTATGGATGGGTGTGGTCTGGTATGGCTGGAAGTGGTCTGGTATAGAGATATTTCTTCTGTCCAGCAATGAAATGATGATGTGGTGATATTAAACCCTGTCAAAAAAGATATATAAACTAAGCATCTTAACCCAATATGAACCCTGCTCCAGACTGATTCCTTTAGGGAGTCCTGTTCCAGACTGGCTCCCATGCATGCATACTACCTCTTTGAGAAAAATAAACATCCATACAACTTAAATTCTATCTGTCTTAGACCAAACTCTGCAGGTTAACAGTACTCATACTTTAAAAGAATGTTCACTTTGACAAAATTGACTGATTACTTAGGATTTTCTTTTTTATCTGTGTTCCTGATCTCAATATCTTTCTTGGTCCCTGATGGTTTTCTCAAAATCAGGGGCCACATCTTTTGCCCTATTATCTGCCTATATTTCCTAGTATTGCCCTAAATAATAGCCTCATTTCAGTCCCTGCCTATAACACTCTACGATAGTGAACTATGTTGCCCTAATTACATGATATCTTGGACCCTATACTAGTTTGCTCATATTTTTCAGTGTATTGCAATTTGGGCTAGCAGCAAATCTCAAATAGTGTAGTCCAGACCTATTGTTCACCAACCAAAGTAATTTATCTGGTTCTAGTTTTTCTGAATAGCTTGTTGTTTCACAGATTAAGACACAAGAGGCAGTGAAGGTTTTGGACTCTAATCTCTAACAGGTTCACTTTTTTTTTTCTTTTTAGAGGGGGAAGGCAGGGCAATTAGGGTTAAGTGACCTGCCCAAGGTCAAAGGGCTAGTGTTAAGTGTCTGAGGCTGGATTTGAACTCAGGTCCTTCTGACTCCAGGGTTGGTGCTTTATTTACTGCACCACCTAGCTGCCCCCAGGCTCACTCCTGATTTGATGAGACAGGAAAGACAAAAAGATAGCTTCAGTGGGGTTAATAATCTTGCTATATTCTATTCTAGTCTTCTTAAAAGGGTTGCAGATAATGGGAGTACCAACATCTAGAGTATTCCCTAATCACCATTCCTGCAGGGGCCAACAAGGGGTAGGGGTGGGGGGGTAACTACCCCTATGTCTTGACAAGGTCAATTGAGAAAGGCACAGCATTCCAGCCTGTGCACTCCCCTAAATTCCTTCAAGCCTCGATGGGGGCCAATTAAGACAGGTACATGCATTGCTCTATGTATTATCCAAATGCCAAATGGGCAGCTTCTATCCTGAGGGATTGAAAGGCTTGGAATATGAAATTCCAGAGGTCAAAGGAGCTGGGATTAAAACCAAGAATCACTTACCCAGCAAAATTGAGCATCATGTTTCAGGGGAAAATATAGTCATTCAATGGAATAGAGGACTTTCAAGCATTATTGACAAAAAAAATCAGAGTTGAATAGAAAATTTGACATTCAGATACAAGAATCAAGAGAAGCATGAGAAGGTAAACAGAGAAAAGAAATCATAAGGAACTTATTAAAGTTGAACTACTTACATTCCTACATGGAGAAATGGTAATTGTAACTTATGAAACTTTTCTCGGTAGGAGAATAGTTGAAGGGAAAAGAAATGTGTGTGTGTACATAAACTATATGTATATATGTATGTATGTATGTATACATATATATGAGTGTGTGTATATGTATATATGTACAGGTATAAATAGACAGAGAGCACAGGATCAATTAAATTGGAAAGGATGATACTTAAAAGGTGAAATTAAAGATGAGAGGGGAATGTAATCAATATAACTACTATGGAAATGATTTGGGTAACTATTCACATACAACCTATATTGCATTACTTATCTTCCTAGTGGGGGTAGGTGAGGAGGGAAGAAAGGAAAAAATCTGGAATTCAAAGTTTTAAAAATATTTTTTTTTACATGCAACTGGGAAATGAGATATAGAGGTACTGGGGTTTAGAAATTCATCTTGCCCTACTAGAAAGTTAAGAGTGTGATGGAGGAGGAAAAGAACAGATTAGTGGAAGGTTTATTCAGTGGGCTTGTTATGTTGGATTGGGGTTAGGGTAAAGTGAGGGAGAGAAAAATTTTTAACTCAAAATCTTGTGGAAACAAATATCGAAAACTTAAAATTAATTAATTAATTATTTTAAAAAAATTAAAGAGCCTAAATACAACTACTATGGAAAGGTTTTGTGTAACTACACATGTACCACCTATATTGAAATGCTTGTCTTCCCAGTGGGGGTGGGTGAGGAGGGAAGAAGGGAAAGAATCTAGAAATCAAAGTTTTAAAAACAAATGCTAAAAATAAGTGTTTCTTTTACATGCACATGGGAAATAAGGTATACAGGCACTGGGTATAGAAATACATATTGCCCTACTAGAAAGTTGGGGGGAGGATTTGAGATCAAACAGATTGGGAGAAGAGGTTTTCAGTAGGCTCATTATCTTGGGGCAAGGGTACAGGAAATTCAGGGAGAAAAATTGCAGCTCAAAATCTTGTGGAAATGAATGTTGAAAACTAAAAATAAATAAATAAATTGGAAAAAAATTTGGGTGTTCCCCCCAAAATCAATGAAAAAGGAACACAATGGCATCTGAAACTTAAAAAATAAAAATAAATAAAGAGCCTAGACATCATCTTTCAAGAAATTATCAAATCAGAGGGAAAAATAGAAATTGAAAGAATTCACCAATTGCCTCTTGAAAAAGATCCCAAAAAGAAAACTCCTAGGAATAATATAGCCAAATTCCAAATTCCAGAGTTCCCAGGTGAAGGAGAAAATCTTACCAATAGTCAGGAAGAAATAATTTGAATATTTCTACAGAAATACAATCAGAGTAACACAAGATCTAGCAGCTTCTACCTTAAGGGATGAAAGGACTTGGAATATGATATTCCAAAGGTAAAAGGAGCTAGCATAAAAAACAAGAATCAGCTAACCAGCAAAACTGGGTATAATACTTCAGGGGAAAATATGGATATTCAATGCAATAGATGACTTTCAAGTATTCTTGATAAAAAGATCAGAGTTGAACAGAAAACTTGACTTTCCAATACAAGAAGCAAGAGAAGCATGAATAGGCAAACAGGAAAGAGAAATCATAAGGAACTTATTAAAGTATTTACATTCCTAAATGGAAAGATGATATTTGTGGCTCATGAGACTTTTCTCAGCATGAGGATAGTTGAAGGGAATATGTGTGTATGTGGATACATATATGTATACATACATATGTATGTATAGGAGGGTGTGTGTATAAATATATGTGTGTCTGTGTGTATATGTATATATGTATACATACATATAGATATGTATATATAGGTGTGTATATTTGTGTGTTATAAATGTATACATAGACAGAAGGCACAGGATGAGTTGAATATGAAGGAATGATATCTAAAAAATAAAATTAAGAGGTGAGAGAGGAATATAATGGGAGAAGGAGAAAGGGAGAGATAGGATAGGGTAAATTATTTCATATGAAAGAGGCAAGAGAAAACTGTTACAATGGAGGTGAAGAGCAGGAAGTTGAAAGGGAATGGGTTAACCTTATTGTTATTTCATTTGGCTTAAAGAGGGAATAACATACACCCTCAATTACATATATCACCCCACAGAAAAGTATAGGGGGGAAGAACAAGAAATGGGGGTTGATAGAAGGGAGGACAGATTGGGCTTGAGGTTAGTTAGAACCAAACATTTTTGAAAAGGGACAGGACCAAGGGAGAAAATAGAATAAACGGGGGAGAGAGGTGGGGGCGGGATAGGTTGGAGGGAAATAGAGTTAGTCTTTCATGATATGACTACTATGGAAGTGTTTTGCATAACTACACATGTATAACATATGTTGAATTGCTTGTCTTCCCAGTGGTGGTGGGTGAGGAGAGAAGAAGGGAGAGAATCTGTAACTCAAAGTTTTAAAAACAAATGTTGAAAAAAATTGTATTTACATGAAACCAAGAAATAAGATATACAGTCACTGGGTTATAGAAAGCCATCTTGCCCTAAGATGGAAGAGGGGAAGGGAAGAAATAGAGGGGGATGTAAGAGAGGGCAGACTGGGGGAAGAGGTATTCAGTATCCTTGCCATCTTGGGGTGGGAGGTAGGGGAGAGATGGGAAGAACATTTGTAACTCAAAATCTTATGGAAATGAATGTTGAAAAGAAAAAATAAATTCTGCAAAAAAACAGTGAGTCTTGCAAATTTCCTTTCAGGTTTATATTTTTATGCGTCTTTTGAATCATATTTGAAAGTCAAATTTTCTATTCTTTTTATTCTAGATTGTAATCCCTGCTCTTTTGCCCTTTCGCATATCATATTCCACGTCCTCTACTCCTCTAATTTTGTAGGCGCTAAATCTTATGTTATCCTCACTGTGGTTCTATGCCGTTTAAGTGCTTTGTTTTGATTTATTTTGTTTTCCTGGCTACTTGAAACATATCCTCTTTGACCTAGGAACTTTACAATTTGACTAGAATATTCATGAGAGTTTTTCATTTTGCCATCTATCTTAGCTGTTGATCAGTGGATTCTTTCAATTTCTATTCCTCTAGTTGGAGGATATCCTTCAGATAGTATTTCAATGAGAATAACTCTTTCAAGAAGACAGTTTTCAAATAGATAACAGCAAAGGTTCTGGAAATGCTATAAAATTTCTTTGACTTAATTTTCAGAAAGAGGGTGGTGCTAGAAAGAAGACAGGATACTTACTAGTAGTACTGCTATGCTACCATGTTAACTATCTGAAATTGAACCTCAGAAAAAGTAGAGGTTAATTGAAAGAAAAGATCAAGTACCCAGGAAGTGTTCCTTTTTTTTTTTAAAGAAAAGAAGAAAAGAACATTTGAATAGAAGGTTCAAATAATTAACAAAAATATTCTTGTGTATATTGCCTTGTTAATGCATGAAGCTATAAGATAAAATTCGATTTTTCACTGGTGACCTTGAGCTACACAAAGATAGTATATGAATCTAACGCACAGTGAGCTTGTCTCTTTATGGATAATTTTTTTTTTCTTCCTCCCAGGGCAACACTTAGTTAAAAGACACATATTTTATTCTTCAAGATAAATTATCCTTTCAATTCCTGGTGGCACTAGGTGGTCAAATTCAAGAGCAAAAGAGTCTCCACATCAGAATTTAGGACACACATGTTTTATTTTATTGAATAACTGCACAAATATTTAAAGTTGACATGTTTATTTGCATATTCATATCAATAAATCAAATCCCAAAGTACAATTGTCAACACTTATACAAAATCTAACTGGGAATATATAAAAAAAAAACTGGAATCATGTGGACTACTAAAGTATACAATATCAATAAATACTGAAAGCTGATGGGAATAATCAAAATTTGTTTGTGACATGCAAAAGAGAAATGCTTATAGTAAACTAAGATGAACTGAATGTTGAAAGACTATCCATCATATCCTCAATGTATCATGTGGGAGAGCAGGATGTAGTAGAAAAAAATGTGGGATCTCTTAGTAGACCTGTGATCAAGTCTTTACTTTCAGATTTTATATTGATGCAAATAGCACAATTAATTTTATTTAGTTGAACATTCTCTTCCAGGTAAGAAAGCAAAGGCCCAAAGAGGGAAGGGGATTTGTTAAAGGTCCCATAAACAGCAAACTATAAAGTTGTGATTTTCTTTTTTTGCACATCTATTTACTTTTAATTTACGGAATAAAACAGGTATTTCCACAAATACTATAATAAAGAAGATGATTGCACATGAAACTGCAAATCCATTCAACTTTTTATTTAAAATCAGTTTCTGTGATTCTGAAACCTGTTTATCTTACCTTTCACTGTATTATTCTGTAAAAGAGAAGTTGTCTTAAGAAACTTATGTGACAACAAAAGAAATCACTGACCAACCTAAGGCAAGGATAGGTAACAGAATCATAAACTAAAGATCTACAATTATCAATCTAATCACCTCATTTTACATATATGGAAACTGAGGTCAAGGGTAGTTAAGAGATTTGTCTATGTTCACACAGAGAGTAAGCATTATAACTAGGATTTGAACATAGAATGTCAAACTCCAGAATTTGTGCTTTTTTTGTTTTCAACCAAATTGTATCCTAAATATAATATGAACTAAAAGAGTATTATGGCCATGAAAGGATGTGCTAAAAACTTCACAGCTGCTGACTGAAAAAAGGTGAAAATAAATGGTAAGTACAACAAAAATGGATCTTTTAAAAAGTTCTACAGAGGACAAGAGGTTTAAGACTGCTGCTTTGGTTGGATGAAATGATAATAGTTAACTATCTATAAAAAGTCAAAGTAGTGAATACTGTCCTGAACTTCAGGTCAGGAACACCTGACACCCTCTGTCAGACACTGGTCAGTTTCCTTAACTTCTCTGAAACTGAATTTCTTCCTCATCAGGAGAGAAAGAGAAAGGGGGGGGGAGAGAGAGAGAGAAAGAGAGAGACAGACAGACAGAAAGACAGACAGACAGAGAGACAGAGAGAGAGAAGGAGAGAGAGGAATAACACCCATTTCAAAGAATTCTTGTGAGGATCAAATGAAATAACATATACAAAGAACTTTACAAATCTTAAATACTTAAATTATTACTACCTATTACTTTTTTTATTGTTTTTTTCTCTTTGTCAAAGTGAAAATCTCACTGGGAATATATATATATGGACATTGAGTGTGAAAAGTTAGATAAAAAATAAGGGGAGAAACTCAAGTCAAGTGAGAAGAGAATAGGTGTTTTCATTTGCCCTCAGTTAGAGGGAGTCAGTAGTCCTGCATATGCTAACTCCCAGGGCAGTGAAAGAACTGAGAAGCTTCATTGTTGAGCTAAATGATTTTTTGAAATAACACAAAGAAAAGTGAGAAGTACAACAGGGTCAGGCACTGACAGATGTTTCAAAACAAGGGGAAAAAATGTTAGATCCTACATTCTATAGGCTATGGATCTTCACTGAATTTTGGCAAATTTCCAGAATGTATAATTAAAAGAATGATTTGTAAACATTGAAAAAACACAGAAGTTTTAACTAAGTGTTAACATAGCTATGTGAAGAACAGATCCTGCCAGGGTTACCCAAATTCCTTGGTTGAGAAGTTGATTACATTTCTAGATCAGCAGACTATTGTAGACAATGACCAAAGCCAAAGAGTAGTCCATAAAAGTAATGTGTCAATTTGGAAGGAAGTCACTTGTAGATAACTATAGGAAAATATCATTGATTTTTTGTTATTTCACATTTTTCCAATAATTCAGATGAAGTCGTCAATGAGGTACTTGTCAAATCTGTCAATGACAAGAAATATAAAGATAGTTGTTAAAGATCCAGAAAGAAATTGTAAAAATCTAGAATGGTGGAAGGGAGAGTAAGAGAGATAGACAGGGACAGAAACAGACAGACCCACACATTTTTAAATAATTGCAAGTACATTTTTAAAATTCAGCTTCATACGTAAAAATTCTCAGAGTTGTATGTAGAAAAGAATTCATGCATATAAAAAAAAGTCTGTGGAATGGAGATGTTACTTTACTTTAAACTGTGTCCCAGTTTGAGATTACAATAAAAAAAATCTGATCCTTGGTTTTATTTTTCCTTCCACATTAATGTTCAAAGGCAATCAATAGATGATTATAGAAATAGTGGGGGTTTTTTCCTCAATTTCTCCGTCATCAAAAAATCTTCATTTGATCCATTCATCCCTGATAATTATTGTCCTACCTTTTGTGGCTAAATTTCTTGAGGAAGCGCTTTATTTTTAACTCTTTACATTCTGACTTTAGACTTAATAATTTAGTTGAAATCATTCTCTCCAGAGTTACTAATGATTTCTTAATTGTCTTATATAATGATATTTTAATCACTCCTAAATCTTGATTCCCTTCACCCTTTGACATTGTGGATTGTCCTCTTTTATTTGATAATCTCTAGTCTTCTGATTTTTGTGACACTACTTTCTCTGGGTTACTTTCCAAACTTCCCAACCACTCTTCAGTCACCTTTGCTAGAACTTCATGCTAGTCACATCTGTTAACCTTGGATGTCCCACAGCACTCTCTCTGCTCTAATCTTTTTTCTATTATTTTTCTATACTATTTCACTTGAGTATCTCATCAGTTCTTAATCATCAGCTGATGATTTTCAAATATGCTTATTCAATATTCATTTCCCTGATGACCTCTAGATGGCCTATTGAACATTTTAAGCTATATGTTTCATTGGCATTTTAATCTTCCCACGTCTAAAAATGAATTCATTATCTTTCTCTCCAAAGCATCTGCTCTTCCTAATTTTCCCTTTAATTTAGTTAATGTCACTATCCTTCCAGTCCTCCAGGTTTTTATCTTAGGCATCATCTTTGATGACTAGTTCTTTCTCACCCTGCATGTCCAATCAGTCACCAAGTTGCCTTTTGATTTTACCTTTGTAGCATCTCTCGCATGTGACCCCTTTTCTCTTCTGACACTGTAAACATTCTGGTCAGGTTCTCATCACCATATGCCTGGATTATTGCAATAGTCTTTTGGTTGGTTTCCCTGTGATGATTCTCACTATGCTCCAATCCATCTTTCATCCAACTGTCAAAATAATCTTCAGAAAGCTTAGGCCTCACCATGTCACCTTGACCCAATCTCCACTTAAAAAGAATAGGTTCTTATAATCTCCTCGGTTTGGAGGTCCTCCATTTGCATTCAAAATCCTTCTTTAAATATCACCTTCAGGGGCGGCCAGGTAGCACAGCGAGTAAGAGCACCGGCTCCTGTGTTGAGAACACCTGAAGATCGAATCCCGGGCTCAGACACTTAGCACCCACCCAGAAACACCTGGCCGTGTAACCTTGAGCAAGTTACTTAACCCCAATTGCTTTAAAAATAAATAAATAAATAGATAGATAAATAAATAAATGAATGAATGAATGAACAAATAAATAAATATCACCTTCATCACATACCCGGGTTTTCTTACACTTCAAACCCCCTTATGTATTCCCTGATACAGGAACATTGTCATTCTTGCCTTTCTTGGATTGAGACAACATCTTTTGGCACAGGGCATTTTTCCTGGCTGTCCCTTATGCCTAGAATGCTCTCTGTACTTATCCCCACCTTCTGGTTTCTCTATTTTCCTTTCAGAGGTAGAAAAAATCCAATTCTTGTAGTTTAATCATTTTTTGGTGATGTGTAACTTTTTGTTACCCTAATATGGTTTTTCTTGTCAGAGATATTGGAGCAGTTTGCCATTTCCTTCTCCAGCTCATTTTGTGAATGAGGAATCTGAGACAAACAAGGTTCAGTGACTTGCCTTGAATGACATAGTTAAGTAAATGTTTGAGACCGGATTTGAAATCAGAAAGATAAGTCTTGCTGATGTCAGAACTAGTGCTCTATCTATTGAACCACCTAGAAGAAACATTTCCAGATCAACCTTAATTCACATTCATTCTCTTTGTAGTTAGGTTTCTTTTGTTTTGTTTTCATGACCATTTGCACATTGTCTCCCCTATTATATTATAAACTCCTTGAGAAAAGGGACTCTCTTTTGTGTCTGTATCCTCAAGGTATAGCAGAGTCCTGGGGACATTGTAGGTACTTAATAAATGTTTATGGACTGACAAATCTGAAAAATGCTTAAACAAGTAAATCTAAGAGAAAAGTGAGAGTAAATTATGTTTTGATATCCATCTGAGTTTTTGTGGGTTGATTAAACTTTATGCTAACATGTTTGTTAAGATAGGATCAGAAACCACAGTGGGTACTTGGTGATTCACTGCAAATAAGAATGCATGTAGTTAGGTGGTGGGATGTGCTCTGCAACTTAGCACTCACTGTTAGATTTGAGGAACAGTGGTGAAGAGTGATAAGGGAGAGACATAGAAGCAGGTTGGGTGACAAGAGAACTGAGCAAAAAGGATTATAGCAGAAATACTGGATGTGAGGAGTGCTAGAAGATTTCTATTTGGGTAAGAATTGGACTCAAAGATCCCTCCCTGCTCTCAAATGTTGTGATTCTGTGAAGAATGTATCTATTCTTCAATTTAAGATATTTTTGCAAATGACAAAATCTTTGTCATCTCCCCTCTTTGTTTTTTTTTTAATTCCTTTTTGAAAGTTTAGGCTTTTTAAAATAATTTGTGAATATGTGATGAATTTTGACAATTCCAACATTCTTATTTACACTTTTGGTATTTGTACATCTATTTGAATTTATCTACCAAGGCATAGTGTTTATTTTCTTTGTTTTTCTCTTTTCTTTCTTCATTTGTAAATATGCTAAATAGTATCTATTGTTCTTGTACTTACAGTAATAAAATTACCTGGGTCTGAAGGAGATTTATGTATGCTATTTTTTTTGTTACCCTATTATTCTAGAATAGACATATAAACTGATAACCAATATATCCCCTTAAACAGAGATTCAATCAAGGCTCAAAAACAAAATATTTTGGACAGCTGCAGGGTCACATAGTCACTGACTCTACCATTCATTTAATTAAAAAAAAAACTTTTAACTACTCTTGGGTAGACAGAAGTTGATTAAAACAATAAATGGTTCTTATTTCCCCAGGATTTCTCACAATCCATAAAAAGGCTCAATACATGACTTCTTGCTATTCACTTTACTTTCACAAATTGATTATGAAATTGTGCCACATGTCACTGCTTGACAGATCATGTAACTCATGCACAGGTTATAGGACTTGATGGAAATTTCACATTTGCATTCACCATTATTTTAATAGGATGGGTTGCTGAGAAAAGATTCTAAAATTCATCAAATTTTAAGGCTTACAGTCAAGAAAATACATTTACAAAGTTTTCTTAATAATAATTTAAAAATTGGGAAGTCAATGTGCCTACTTTCATAAAAAGCTTTAGATAATGATTGTAATTTTATGATCTTTCTATTCTAGTAAACTGTTTCTAAATTAAGAAGTCAGATTTACTCATGATTCACTGATTTTGAGGAAATCAATAAACAAGCTTCACATATTTAACTTTAATTGTTTTGACTAAATCCTCACATGTGCTTTTTACAGCCATAAACAAAATTCTAAGTGTTTGGTAGTAGAGATTTATTGTCATCCAGTCAATTCAATTTTATCTAATGCTTCATGATCCTGTTTGAGGTTTTCTTGGCAAAGATACTGGAGTGGTTTGCCATTTCCTTCTTTAGCTCATTTTACAAATGAGGAAACTAAAGCAAACATGGTTATGTGATTTACCCAGAGTCACATGGCTAGTAAGTGTCTAAGGCTGTATTTGAACTCAGATCTTCCTGACTCCAGGCCCAGTGTTCTATCCACCCCACCACCTGTAGTAGAGAACGTTTTTCCTTCAAGAGCATATTTTACTTTGCTTAATGTTAATGTAGTGCCAATTTGGGATATTTTCATTGTTTCTACCCTTTAAAGGACAGGTGGATATGAACCTGCATTATTGATCAGACAGAAGAAACTTGAGAAGTTGTTTTGTCCAACCTCCCCATTTTAAATAATTCCAGGTTTAGTGACTGATCAAAGATCATACAGTTTGTAGACTTAAGGAACAGAAATTTAACCCAGACCTTACTCTAGAGAAGTAGTGGGGAACCTGCAACCTCGAGGCTACATATGGGCCTCTAGGTACTTAACTGGGGCACTTTGGCTAAATTTGAAATTCACAGAACAAATCCCCTAAAAGGATACCATTGAACACAAATCCCCTAAAAGGATTTGTTCTTTGATGTTCAGATTTAGTCAAAGGGCAGAACTTGAGGACCTTGAGGGCCACATGTGTCCTTAAGGCCTCAGGTCCCCAACCCCTGCTCTCAAGCTGTATCATTTCTTTTGTATCATGGTCTCTCTTTCTTTCTATGCAATACTTTTTATTGTTACAGTCCTCCAGAAATAATCAACCCAATGGTTTTTAGGATGGCCTTCAGGTCTTTTGACATACATGGAGCACATACCCAGTGCAGTGACATACTTAGTACAGAATTATTCAAAGTCTTCATCTTTTATACTCCATTCATGCCACAGGTATTCCTGATCATGATTTTGCTGGACGATACCATTGAACCATTTTTATCTTCAAATCACTGTTGATAACTTATGGTAGTAACATCCAAACCAGAGCCACTCAGTTGCTAAAACAGCAAAATCTGGAAATATTCCCTGAGAGATACTTAGTGTTTGGTTTGCTTGTACTTCATTGCCCAAAGAGGTACTGAGCTGTCTCCTTTAGTAATATCTATTCATGAGACCTTATTTTTGTTGGGACTGGACCTGTAATTCCATTAGTATAAGTGACTTCCCAGGTGGAAGATTCCTCTCATAGAAAGGATATAACTTCTAAATTTAGAGTTATTTTGAGCACTGAGAAATCAAGAGACTTGCCCAGGGTCACATTAAAAGCATGTGTTGGGTCAGGACTTAAACCTAGGCTTTTCTGACTCTGAGTTTGCTATCTTTCTACTATGACACACTGGCCCTTTTAGCAACCCATGTATGTAACCTGAGTCAGAAAGTCCATTGGTATGGAACTCTCTCTTTATCAGTGGAGGCAAATACCCCATGTGCATAAGAGGGGTGGGGCAGACTTGTAGAAAAATAAATTCTTCATGTCTTTTCAATCATCTTATTCAGTCACTTCAGTTGCTTCTGGATTCTAGCTTTGGGAGAGAAGATGGACAATGCTTACCCAAATTTCGGTTGCTGGAAAGAAAACAAGATTCTTGGAGAGTTTCCTTCACTCTATACTTCTAATAAATGTTCTCCTATGTGAATTTCCTCTGATTTCTGTTTTGTTATCAATTTGAATAAATGACTTTACTTTCTGCATCCTTTGTGTTTTCATATGGGAATCGGTTGGAATGGAATCAAGCTTTGTATATAAAGCCTGGGTTTCCTTTTACTTCCTTTCTCTCCTGATAAGAATTAAAATTTACTTTGGAGAATCATGAGGGAAATGAAATATAAAGATGTCTATTTACTTTCCTGAGACCCTGAAGCTACATGTCGTGAGGGTAGCCTTTGATAAATGTGATATTTGTATATTACTTTTCTTTAAATGTCTATAAATGCTTTTAACTAGTAAGAAATTATTTTGAGGGAATAAGAAACAGATTTCTTGGGATACTGCAGTAATTGACACATGTATGCTCTCATTATCACCATGAAAATCTTCCTTAAAAAACTAGGGAATTTTATCCCAGAATGTATTTATGTTCTATTATTAAAGAAAGGAACAGCAGAATTTAAGCTCTGAAAGCACCTGTTAAACAGAGTAGCTAAGTATATAAGTTTGACAACATAGTGAAAATATGAAAAATGAGGATCAACTTGGCAAAATTAAAATTGTATTAGCTTTTCCAGCAGACCACTGATGACCAGAGGTGTTGTTTTTCTCGTTGTTTTCTTATAAGAATTGCTTCATGAACTATATTTTCCTGTAATAATGTCTGCAGTGGATAGAGTTGGACCTAGAATCAAGAACACCTGAGTTCAAATATGTTCATAGACACTTACTAGCTATGTGATTTTGGGCAAGTCACCGAATACTGCCTCAGTTTCATCATCTGCAAAATGAGTCGGAGAAGGAAATGACAAACTTCAGTTCTTTGCTAAGAAAACCTCACATGAGGTCACAAAGTGTTAGACGTGACTGAAGCAATTTAAGAGCAACAACAAAATAAAAACCTGTTTATTAAGGCATGGGAAGATGATGACCTGCTTACCCAAAACCACACTAATGAAATATTCCTCTGTTGAAACAATGAAGTCAGAATATTTTTTATGCCTCTATTCCAACTCTGAGAATGAGTGAAACATATCTTAAGGTGATTTATTTCTCTATACCAAACAATGCAGGTTAAGATCCTCAAGATGCAAAACACCAAAACAAAACAAACAAAAAACTTTACAATGATGTGAAGAGAGAAAATGAAAATGAAAAACATGCAAACAAACTGAAGACCAACTCATCATCATGTTGGTTTTCTTTTCATGGTGATTTCAATTGCTTCCAAAGCCCACATCATGGCCTGGATTAACTGCAAACCATCTATGGCAACTTTAGATAGCATTTTTTTAAAAAACCTCATTCTTGGAAGTTCTGGGGGCAAAGTTAAGATAGCAGTGAGATGCCATATTTGCCAAACTTTCTCCAAATCCTCTCTGACAAAACAATCGAAAAATTGAAATTCTGAACTAACAAGCAACAAAAAGTCAAAGTGTTGTTTCAGTCCAGAACAGCTTTGTCAGAAAGAAACATTTGCAGACATTGGGGTGGAGGCTGGCTGGGAACACCGAGCTTGGGTTGTGATGGAAGTGTCCCCAGCTGTGGGTGTTCGAGGTAGAAGTTATAATATCAGCAGTGCAAATACTGGACACATCCAATGCACAGGGATATTAAAGTGACTCAACATCTGATCATAAAGAGATTCTAGGAGACCCCTTTGCTAGACCTTGCAGCAAGACCTGGTATCATTTCAAAGTTATATTGTTCATTACCTAGTTCTGGATCTGAATTCCAGGGTAGACAGGAGCAAACATAGTTATGAGGGAACAGGGCCTCCACCTGGGTAAAGAGAGAGCAGGAGGAGAATGATCAGAAATATATTCAGATCATACTTCCTGAGAAATCACAAAACTGAGGTACAGAAACTCAGGCTAGCTATTCCTCCCAAAGAGCACAGCCTATCAATGACATAAAGTCCAAAGTCAAGAAATAAGCCAGGAAAAAGATGAAAAAAATAATCTGATCATAAAAAGGTTCTATGGGGACAGTGACACAGAAGAAGACACTGACTTGAAAACAACTACAAGCAAACCCTCAAAGGAAAATTCAGATTGGACTCAAGTTGATCAAGAATTCCAAGAAAAGCTAAAGAAAGAGATTTTTTTTAAAAGAGCAAAAATTATTTTAAAAAGTAAATGAGATGCATAGAAAAATTTAGGACAAATAAATTAATTAATGTAAGAAAATCATGAAAAGAGAATTAGCAGTTTAGAAAAAAAGGAAAAAAATCACTAAAGAAAAATACTTAAAAATCTGAATTGTGTGAGTAGAATCTAATGATTCTTTGAGACATTAAGAAACAGCACAACAAAGTTAAAAATAACCGAGAAAAAAGAAAATCCTAAACTATATTATCTGAAATACAACCCAGGCAGCAAGCACCCCAGCATCCCCAGGGTCCTTGCCAACACAGGTTCTTAGACCTGCTTTGATAAAGGAAAGCAACTCAGAATGGGTTAACAAGCTTACTTTAATCAAACATGTATCATTTACCTAGTTCAGGGGAAAAAGGTCAGCACCCTGAACTTCAGAATACACAGACAGAATTATCAAGTCAGAGAAACAGATCAAGTAGACAGATTTCCAAACTGTCCAACCATTACATCCATACCAAATCAAAATCTGGGTTTTTCAAAGGGGGGGCGGGGCTCTCAATAACGGCTTCCCAGAATCCATATCAAATCACAGAACACTTCTCAAAGTGAGCCCCAAAACAAAACCTCACATCAGGGCTTATATAGCCTTCTCCTGGCTCAGAGAATGTAACAACCTTATTGACTCACTGGCTAATCAAGAAGTATCTACTGAAAAACAAGCCTCACACTCCAGGCTCCAGGTGCACTTTAGCCTAGGGGCAGGGAAGATCTTTAAATTTACATTCCCATTACAACAACTTACCTAGAAAATATATATATAAAATTTATGAATTATTAGAGTACAAGAATTCCATAATTTTTAAAGGCCTGGATTAATATTTTAAGAAATTATGAAGGAAAACTGCATAAATATTATAAAACCAGTGGGCAAAGTACAAACTAAAAGTAGTCACCAATAACCTCCCAAACAGAGAAATTCCCCAAATGAAAACTGCTACGAGTATTACTGTCAAATTTCAGAACTCCCAGGTGAAGGAGAAAATATTGGAAGCAGAAAGAATGAATTCAAATACCATGGAACCACAAATATGATCACAAAAGATTTAGAAGCTAGTAACAAAAAAGGAGCATAATATTTGGAATATAATAGTCCAAAAGGCAAAGGAGTTAGGATTACAGCAAAGAAGAACCTACCCCACAAAACTTACTATAATTAATTGGGGGTGGGAAGAACATGTATAATGAAAGAGAAGAGTTTCAAACATTCCTGTTTAAAAGACTGGAACTGAATAGAAAACCTAATATTAAAATACAAGAATAGCATAAACATTAAAAGGCAAACAAGAATGACAAGTTATAGGAGACTTAGAGTTAAACTGATTGCATTCCAGAGGACATGAATGTAAGTCTACTATGTTGGAATTACCTCAAAAAAGGAGTAGAAGTGTGAGAAAGAGGGATAGACTGGTAGAAAGGGCAAAGAGGAGGAAGTATGGATAAAATCATCTCCAATTAAAAAAAAAACGTTTTGTAAGGGACAATTTTTATTACAATGCATAGAAAAATGAGGGGGTAGAGTGGAAAACACTTGAACCACACTCTCATCTGAACTGCTTCTAAAAGGAAAGAATAAACATACACACACAGAGACACTTAGGGATAAATTTCATCTTACTCATCAGGGAAGTAGGAGGAGGAGGGAATAAGTGAAAGGAGAATGGTAAGAGAAAGGGTAGATTAACTGGGAGGCAGTGATAAAAATATAAACAGATTTTTGGAGGAAAAACATAGTAAAAGAAGAGAAGAATAAAAGAGAATAAGATGGAAGGAAATATAGAGTTAGCAAACATAATTGTCAATGTGAATAGAATGAATTTGTAAATAAAATAGTAGAGGATATCAAAATGGATTAGAAACCATAATCTAACTATATGTTGTTTATAAGAGAAAATTGAAACAGTAAAACACCCCCAATTGATTAATGGTTAAAGGATATGAATAGGCAGGTTTCAGAGGAATAAATTAAAGCTATCTATCGTCATATGAAAAAATGCTCTAAATCACTATTGATTAGAGAAATGTAAATCAAAATAACTTTGAGGTAACCACATCACACCTATCAGATTGGCTAACATGGCAAAACAGGAAAATGATAAGTGTTGGAGAAGATGTGGGAAAATTGGAACACTGACTCACTGTTGGTAAAACTATAAGCTAATCCAACTATTCTGGAGAGCAATTTGGAACTATGCCCAAAGGGCTATAAAAATGTGAATACCCTTTGACCTAGCAATACTACTTCTAGGGCTGTATCCCAAAGGGATCATAGAAATGGGAAAAGGACCCATATGTTAAAAAAATAATTATAACAGCTTTTTTGGTGGTGGCCAAGAACTGGAAATCAAGGGGACACACATAAATTGGGGAAGGGCTAAACAAGTTGTCGTATGTGAATGTAATTGGATACCATTGTGCTACAAGAAATGATGAAGAGGTAGACTTCAGAAAATCCTGGAAAGACTTATATGAACTGATGCTGAGTGAGGGGAGCAGAACCAGAAGACCATTGTACACAGTAAATGCAACACTGTGTGAGGACTGATTTGGCCCTTCTCAGCAATTCAAGAACCAAAAACAATTCCAAAGGAGACATGATGGCAAATACCAGCCCCATCCAGAGAAAGAACTACCAAGTTGGAATGCAAAATGAAACAGATTATTTTCTTTTCTTGTTTTGTTTTGTTTTCTTTCTCATATTTTTTCCCATTAATGTGTTTAATGGGAATATATGTGTAGAGCCCATATCCAATTACAAACTATCTTGGGGAGGGAGGGTGAGAAAATCTAAAAATTATGGAAGTGAAAGGTAAAAACCAAAACTGAATAATTTAATAGAAAGAACATGCCTTTGAAGTTTTTTAAATTACATTCAATAAAGAACTTTTGAAGCATGGACAAATATTTAATTGGAGACTACAATTATCCCTGTGTAGGTTCATTCCTACAGTACTATTTGATAAATAGGACAGTCTTAAAGTTGAAGAAGATAGAAAAGAGAAAAGTTATAGAGGAGGCATGAAGAAGACAAGTGTCAATATTAATAGCAACTATTTAACTATCAAATTTATCAAACCATTAGGAAAAATGAAAGGAGAGGGAAGAAAACAAAGTACAACAGAGAAATTAGATGGTGGAGAAGGGCTGGTAGTTCTGGTAACCCAATTTCATCAGGAATAGGTTTAAGAGGGAAAAATACACATATATTTAGAAGAGTATAAGTCTCCTAAAGTGAGAGGAAATAAAATGGTAGGGGAATGGGGAGGGGGGAGAGGACCAAGAATGGTTCTTTACAAGGTGAGGGATAGGTAAAAGATTCAGTATAGAAGGGTGTTTACATTTAGGGGAATGGGAGGATAGTGGAGGGATCCTTGGAGGGGGGGGGCAGGCAAGTAATAGGCAGGCAAGACAGCGGGTAGAAGACAAGTAGAGAAGTCAAGAGGGATAACAAGAGATGTGCAGAAACATAAAAACAAAGAGCAGTAGTAGAATTTGTTGAGAAATGTCTCCTCTCTCCTCTCTCTCTCTCTCTCTCTCTCTCTCTGTCTCTCTCTCTCTCTCTCTCTCTCTCTCTCTCTCTCTCTCTCTCTCTTTTCCTATCTCTGTATACATATGTGTGCATCTCTGTGTCTGTGTTTCTCTGTGTTTCTGTGTGTGTAGCTATAGAGAAACATCTACACTTAATTGTAAACTTGGGAGGGGAGAAGAGGGAGGAAAAGAGAGTTAAAAAGTTTAAAAGTATATATCAGAGAACAAAAGAAAACTTAAAAGGAAGAAAAGAAAAGATGGACAGTTCTTAACACATCACGTAGTATTTATCATACAAGCTTTCTTGAAATGAAAATTTATTGTTACATATTTTGAATCCTTTCTTATGTTATGCTATGCATATAACATGCTTTCCCCCTTTCTTACTTTGTATTTAAGTTCCAATATTTAAGTGTATGATATGTTTTTGTTTCTTTTCTCTATTCTGTATTTATGTTCTGGTGGTTGTCCAAAATATAAAAGAGAAAGAAAAGAAAACAAAGTGCAAAATGTCAAATAAGCAGCCCTCTGAGCATTTCCTAAGGAATCTTCTTTCAAATACAGATATTATAGAAATTGTGTTATCACTCAATTAACAAGGATTGTTAAAGAGTTACAATATCTCAGGTAATAAACTAAGTAATAAAAATAAGAAAAGAGTAAATGTCTACTATTTGCTGGGTACTGTACTAAGAACTGGGAATAGAAAGAAAGCAAAAACAGACTCAATGTCTTCATGTTATAAGGGGCAATAAAACATATAAATATGCTTACACACAATAAGCACTTATATACACAAAGATAGGTATAGAAAGAAATGTGTATATGTGTCTATATATTTCTATTTTGTGTATACATATATGTTATATAAGACATTTTATTATAAGAGAGGAAAAAAGGAAAGAGGAGATAGGGCACACACACACTAGGAGACAGAGAGACAGAGACAGAGAGAGATGGCAGCATGGCAGATTATCTCCCAACATGGAGCATGAGTATTTGAGAAATTTATTTATTTAATTATTTTTAGGAAGTCAGGGGTTGGTGGCAAGGGAGAAGAACATTCTAGGCATGGAGGAAAATGGCTAAAAATCCATGGAGTCATAGCACAGAGTGACTTATGTGAAGAATACAAGAAGGCAGATATTGTTAAATTGTCATACACATGTAGGAAAATAAATTCTAAGAAGAATTAAAATTCTGGAAGAAGCAATGTTGTGAAGGGCTTTAAATTCCTAGCAGGATTTTGTATTTGATCCTGGACATATTAGAGAGTTGTTGGTTTCTTCTAAACATCAGTTTCTCCAAATGGTCCTTTAAAGATGACATTTTCCTAATTTTGCTGATCACTAGTACTCTTAAAAAGGCTCTCCTCAGTAAATCCTAGAAGGATTTGAAAATGGTCCATGGCGGGGGGGGGGGGCGGGGGGGGGGAGGAAAGGGCATGAAAACCTTTATTTTTTAAAAAATTTTTTTTTAGCTATACAATAATGAAATTGAATTATATTTTATATTAGACTGTAAGTTCTTTAAGAATAGGGCATTTTTAAAATTTATTGTATTTGTATATCTCCACTTAAGGCAGTACCTGACTACCCTAGAAATAATAAAGGATGAAAGCAATTACTGAAGTTGAATGGATCCAACTTGGGGACATTATATAAAACATTATTCTGTAACTAAGAATAAGGAATAAGTAAAGGGAGAATTTGCATCCATGAAATAATGGATCTTTCAAAATATTAAATCAAATTTAGTCATATTATGATGTAATTAAGTCTTGTCCTAGGAAAGGAATATATATGAATTGTTTGAAGGATGTTTAAGCTATGAAATGGAAGCAATTTCAATGATCTATCCATAGTTTGTTGTTAGCTGTAAACCAGGCAAAAATAGACAGGCAGAGTTGGTTTATTTCTTTTTCTTTTCTTTTTGGGTGGCAGTCAGGTCTAAGTGACTTGTTAAAAGTACAAGCAAGGTGGGATTTTTGCTTTTTCTTTCTGGAGTTCAGTTTCCTATGCTCATGCTAAATTGCAAACCTCTGAAGGATCAATCTCCTTTTAACCCTGGTAATTCATAGCTGTGCTGAGTCATGTAAATTGTGATGCTTTCTGTCTCTGAGTCTATTGATTGAAAACTATACATACTGAAAGGTTGTTATTTTATTTTGGGGCTCACTCATGGAAAGAATGTTTCTTTGTGATTTGGCCAGACAAGACTCTGGGTAATCATTGTTAAGGAGCTCCCTGGCTTCAAAAACCCATATGTTGGCACTCCTTGGTCTTGTGATAATGTATCTATTACGTTGTTTAGACAGTTGGAACCCTATCTATTGGATCTCTATGCTAATTTCTCTATGTTTCTTTTCTTGTATTTTCTCCACATTCAGGGTACTGACCTTTCCCCTGAACTAGTGAATGACGTATATATGTTTAATTAAAGTAAGATGGCTAACCCCTTTGAAGCTGTCTTCCCTTTAGAAAAAAAAGAGAGAGAGAGCAAAGAATATGTGCTAGTTGGCCATCCTGGGTGCACTAGGCTGCTTGCTAATGTACTTGCCTAGGGTCACACTGCTAGTGTGTCAACTAGCAAGCTGCCTGCTGTAAGTGTCAACTCTTTGAGGCTGGATTTAAACTCAGGTCCTCCTGACTCCAGGGACAGTGTGTTATCCACTGTACCAACTAGTTGTCCCCAGAGCTGTATTATTTCAAAATTTCCAGAGTAGAAATACAAGGGATAAGTGTGTTTCTTTAAAACACGTACAAATTAGTATGAGAATTTCAATATAAATATTATGAAATTATAGATGAAGGTAAATATGCCAGAATGCAATTTAGACTTTCTGATAAGTTTTTTGAACAACGAGAAAAAGGATTGTTTTGTTTTGTTTTGTTAAGACTAAATATATTTATGTTTTCATTTCTTTTCCAGTATTTGAAAAAAATATATACCCATGAATAATTAGATCAATCATTTGTTGAAGCAAATTCAATGCTTCAAAAATAATTCAATTTATATTTAATAAATGTCTTATATCTGAAGTAATTAACTTACTATTTGTAAAAGTATTTTTTAAAATATCAGGTATAAACTTGTATGAATTTTACTTTTTAAAGTGCCTTTTTACTTCTAAGTATTTCAAAAATAAGCTTCATTTCTGCTTGCTTCAGCAGCACATCAACTAAAATATGGAATGATACTGAGCAGATTAGCAGGGCCTTTGTGCAAGGATGACATGCAAATTCATGACACGTTCCATATTTTAATAAAACAGTGCCACATAATGAAAGTGCATGGAACCATTTAAAGGTGATTTTGCAAGATTATGGCTTTTCCAAGTATCCCAATCTATTAGAGCAATTGTTAGATTTACAGTCAACTCAGAGTTCTCTGTACCTGTTTATATTCCTTGTGGATATGTATAACTATATGCTAGAGAACCAATGTGGCAACAAGGAAAATGCACTTGATAAAGCATTAGAGTTATGTGGAATTCTAGCTAAAGAAAAAGACACTATAAGAAATGCATATTGGAAATATATTGGAAAATCCCTTCAGAACAAACACAGGACGGAGGGAAGTTTGCCAAAAGATAAGCAGCAATAACAGCATTAAGGAGACATTAATGTAATAGTTTTATTTTTAAAAGCAATTTGGAACAAGGAAGTGTGGTATGGCTTAAAACCAGAGGGATCCTTTCATTCTACCTGTGTGGGTATGTGACAACAATTGCATTGCAAAAGTATTGCTTCCTAACAAGCACTAAGCATAATAAGTACTCTTTGTCCACTGTTGTTATTCAGACTAACTCTAGAAGTATTAATTTGTCTGTCTTTTTAAAGTAAAATAATTCCTTAAAATAACAATCTCCAAATGAATTGTTGAATAATAAATAATTCCATGTTTGTTTATTTTTAAAGGCCCTAAGAAGTCTGTTCTATTCACCTATTTCTTACCACACAATTCCTTCCTAAATAGTATATATGAATTCAGATTTGTAGCAGTGACAATTGCATATAACTTGTATGTTGTGGAGGTAACATAGACTTTAAGCAAGGAATAAAATTGCTACAATACATTAGAGATACTAGAGAAGTTTCACTGGTAACATCTTTAAGTGACCAAATGACAAAATGATTTTGTAATAAAACTGTAGATATACCTAAAAAAAATCAGCTTCATTCTTTTTTGAATTAAAAGATTACATTTAACATATATACATATGCATGCAGGCAAACATACACATATAAATACAAAATTCTTAGTTCACCTTAGTTTTACCTTATTTAAGGTCCTCAATTTTCATCAACTACCTCTGGATGATTATAGCATCCTTCTAATGCTAATTCTATTTCAATTATTCTCTGTTGTTATTTTTAGAAAATAAAATGTGTTAAAACTATTTTCATGTTATATTGCACTAAAAGAAGACTTTTCATCAAATATCAGGTTTTTTGCCTCCCCAGCACTTCTTCCAAACAGCTGCCAAAGTGATTTTTCCTTAAGTGTACAACTGACCATGTCATTTCTCAGCTCAATAAACTACAGTGGCTCCCTATTGCCTCTAGCATAAAATACTGTATTCAACTTATAAAACCCTCCATAACTTAGCCTTTACCCATCTTTTCAACCTTGTTCTATATCATTCTCCTTTCTACACATCACATTTTATTTAAATTGGCCTTGTCTCTCACTTTTACATATCATAATCCAGGTCTTGTCTCTGTGCTTTCGTATTAATCATGTGTCATAATGGAGGGCAGCCCCTCCTTCCTCTGACCTATAGAATATCTAATTTCCTTTAGGATAGAGAACAGGCATCACCTTTTATAGTCTTCATTGTCCTTCCTGAATCCCTAATTGCTCATAACCTTGCATTACCTTATAATTAGCTGACTCATAAAATATAGATCTAGATAGATCTATGATATAGAACATGCATAAATATGAAAATGCATACCTATGTGTTGTGATAATATATTTTTATATCAAGGTAGCATACACACATATGACATATGCATGTATATATGTATGTGTATATTGTAGCAGCAAGCACCGCAAGCGTCCCCAGGGTTTGCTGACAAACACAGGTTCTTGGATCTGCTTTGATAAAGGAAAGCAACTCAAAATGGTTTAACAAGCTTACTTTAATCAGTCGGATATATATCGTTTCCCTAGTTGGGGGGAAAAGGTCAGCACCCCGAACTTCAGAATACACAGACAGAATTATCAAGACAGAAACAGATCAAGTAGACAGCTTTCCAAACTGTCCAACCACTACATCCATACCAAATGAACATCTGGGTTTTTCAAAGCCGGGGGCACTCAACAATGGCTTCCCAGAGTTTCAGATCAAATCACAGAACACTTCTCAAAGTGAGCCCCAAAACAAAGCTACACATCAGGGCTTATGTAGCCTTCTCCTGGCTCAGAGAATGTAACAACGTTATCGACCCACTGGCCAATCAAAAAGTATCTACTGAAAAACAAGCCTCCCACCCCAGGCTCCAGGTGCACTTTAGCCTAGGGACAGGGAAGATCTTAAAATTTTACATTCCCATTACATTCGGCCCCTCCTATGTGTTGTGGTAATATATTTTTATATCAAGGTAGTATACACAATATAACATATGCATGTATGTATGTATGTGTATATATACATATATGTACACACATACATAATGTACCAATATATGTATAGTCTGAGTTCAAATCCAGTCATCTAGTCTCAGACACTTACTAGCTATGTGATGATCTTCAGCAAGTCATTTAAGCTATGTTTGCCCCACTTTCATTAAATATAAAATGGAATGATAATTCATATTATATACATATATAATATTAGATGTCATTGTTGTTCTCATTCTTTATTATTTTCATTATTTCACTTGTCTTGGAATAGATTCTGTGATTTTTAACTTATAGACAGTCTTGATAAGATGCTCATTATCAGAATGCTCTCAGGTCATAAATATTACTTACCAACTCATGGAGTAGCTGTTATCTGTGCTAATGGAAAGGGTTTCTACACTCTGTGTTGGTGGAAGAAAACCTCAAAGTTAAAATGGGCCATACCTGTTCTCAGTGGCATTATAAGATGGTGCTTTGTTAGTAGAGTGTTCACTTTCAGTGTTTAGTACTTCAAGATAGCTTTGAGCTTCAACATCTGAAAAATTACTCTAAGAATGCTTTTCTACATTTCAGGTGGTTGGTATACAGAAAGTGCTCTAACCAGAAACAAATGAAGTTTCAATAAGGTAAAAAGAGAAAAAAAAAAACAGTTCTGGGGTAGAAAAGAAGATATGATCCTTTTCAGGATTTTGGAGAGTAGATGTAATACATAGAGGGAAAAGGGAAGGAAATGGACAGTTTACCAACCAGTAAAGGTAAAAGGAAGAAGGTAAGAGAAGTAATTGTTGATTCCTTGTACAGGGGTCACTAGGCAGATATTTGAGATCTGATAACAACGTTAGATAGGATCATTTTTGTTGTTGTTGTTTGTTGGTTTGAGGAGAAAATATTGAAGATAGGACTTTGAACTTTTTAAGAAAGAATAACTTTTGACTTTCTCATTTCTACTTATTCTTTTGATCACAAATGGTACCACCAATAGGAAACTAAAATTTATTGGCAATAATCGTGTAATTTTTGGCAAGAAACTGAGGCACTTAGGCTGTATTTTCTTCACCAATGTCCATTGAAGGCAAGGAATGAAAAAGAGAAAAAAATTGTTTTGGGAGGTTAACAGCTGATTAAGTAGTAGCTATAAAGATGTTTGGATTTTTAAAAATATAATGATGACAGATTTTTCTGGAAAGAAATGAAATATGCCTAACAAAGGTTTGTAAGAATTTCATTATCAGTTGATATAATTCTATTCAAAAGGAATATAGCTAAAAAATTATGGGGAAGGAAGAAGACTACATACCACTCACACTAGATATCCTAGAGAATAGCTAAAAAGAAGGAAGAAGAATAATAATTGAGTCACCCAGAAGTTCACAGGAGACAAAATTCAAGAAAGGATGCTTATTAAATCTCATAGCCTCGAATGTCCAAAATTTTAGTCAACAAACTAAAGAAACTAAATGGTTTAATTAACAGGCATCACCAAGACTTGGTAGAATAAAATGCATGATTAGATAAGGTTCTAGAAATATATTCATTATTAAAAAGAAATAGAAGTAATTGTTAAAGGTAAAAGGTAGGGGCGGCCAGGTAGCACAGCGAGTAAGAGCACCGGCTCCAGTGTTGAGAAGACCTGGAGATCGAATCCCGGGCTCAGACACTTAGCACCCACCCAGAAACACCTGGCCGTGTAACCTTGAGCAACTTACTTAACCCCAATTGCTTAGGGGCAGCCAGGTGGCTCAGCGAGTAAGAACACCGGCTCCAGTGTTGGGATGACCTGGATCAAATCTGGGCTCAGATACTCAGCACCGCACCCAGAAATAACTGGCTGTGTAACCTTGAGCAAGTTACTTAACCCCTATTGCTTAAAAAAAAAATTAAATTAAAAAAAAAAGGTAGCCAAAAGTTGTGTTGGAGAAGGAAGAAAAGGGGCAGTGTCATAGTATAGAAACAATAAAGCAGCAAAATGGAAAGCACTTTCACATTTTCCATTGCATTCAAGTACCCCCCCTTGAAAGCCTGTAAAGAGGGCCTCTGTGGCCATCTTCTTCCAGCCAGATCATCCATGATTGTCTTCAGAAGCTCACTGCCTAACAGGAACTGCTTGGGAGCCAACACTAAGGTTTACATCATCACAAGAAGAACAAACAAAATGGAAGCAATCCCTGTTTTTCACTCTGCTTGTGTTCAAGACAACTACACAAGGTGTATGAGTTCAATTTTCAGCAACAACTCCTGTGGAAGTGCTGTGTACTATGAGGAAATGATCCCCCACCAACCTGGTTCTCCCAAATCTTACACCGGTGGGCAAGTTTTTTCTCCTGCAAGTCATGACAACTGTATTATAATCTCTGGAGCACTACAGAACTTTCCAGGTTGTTGATGATGAGCTCATTTGTGACTTAGTTCAGGAGACTATGAGGAATCAGTATGTCAGGGAGCCCAGCAAAAGCAGCACCGAGCCTTCCAAGGCAGCATCCACCTTGCTGCTACTCCAGCTTCTGACATCAAACTCCTTTTCCCCTTCCTTCCTCTTCCTTCTCCTACTTATTTCTTTAGACTATACAGGCTGTTTAAATGTAGAAGTAGCTGTGCTGTGTGTGTATGTGTGTGTGCATGTGTGTTTAAAAGGAAAACAAAAACAAAAACACTGAAAATAAACAAAAAAGTAAAGGAAACCATGCTATTGTTTTTTTGCTTTTGTTTTTGTTTTTTTGCTCTCCAAATTATCTATATGCTTTCCAGCAACCTCATTAATTTTGTTTACTTTGTACACAATAGAAAGTAATAAACTTAGTGTAGAAAAAAAGAAATTAAATGACATGAAATGAAAAGAAATAATAAAGAATGCTGCACCATTCCTGATGGAGAAAGAAACCTGATGGAGTCAAGATGGGAAATGGGATAAATTTGTGGACAGGCTCAATACGGAAGTGTGTTTTGCTTAATTGAACAATTCTTTTTCTCTTAAGGGTGTTTGTTTTCTCTTTCTTTATAATAGTGATGAGGTGTGAGGGGGGAAAACCACATATTTGCTATTTTTTTCCTAAAGATTTTTTTTAGAAGAACTCATGTTTCAGGGACTCCAGGAACCAGAGTGTGGAAGCATAATGGCAGCATCCTTCAAACCAAGATGACAAAGGAAGTGTATCCTAAGTGATTTTCAAGATACAATTCTTCAACAAAGTTTTACCCTGTGCCCTTGGTTTAGAGGAACCAAGAAGAAAGAGCTGGATTGGTAAGAATGTCAGAAAACCACTACTAGTTTCTAGTTTTCTCTGCTTCTCTGTAGAGTAAGGTTTCTTAAGGTGGGACTTGTAAACATTTAAAATAATCGTTACATTTTAATATGATTGTTTTCATTTGTATATCTAGGCATTTTATTTTATGCAGTAAACAAAATTAAGAAAGTCCATCAAAGAATACTAACAACCTTGAAATCATGAGGACAGCCTAGAAGATAGAAAACATTAGCAAAATCACTCTCCCTTATGAGTTGAGAGGGTCATCAGTGTAATGGAAAGACCACAGTGATGGAAGTCAAAAGTGTTAAGACCTTGACTGGTTTACTGTGCCCACATCTAGATAGCTGGGCAATTTGGAGGAAATAGTTTTATTTCTTGTCAGGGTCTCAATTTACTCCATTTATTAATCTGTTAATGTTGGTGGTAATAATGATAACTAGAAAGATAGATGTGTGTATGTATGCATATGTATGTAGCATATAGGTGTATATATATATGAGTGTATGTGTGTGTGTGTGTATATATATATATATATATATATATATATATATATATATACACATATTTTTGTGCCAGCACAGTTTTAAGCTATTAAAGCTTAAAGACTTTGGGGACACTATATTTCTGTGTGCATGTGAATACATACAGACATGTCTACATGTACATAGAGAGAATGCATTACAAACATTAAAAGCTACATTAATATATCCTTCATTTTCCCAGTAAAAAAGAGTTCGTTTACTAACAAGGAACCGTCAAAACTGCTTGATTCATGATGAAATCTGAGCATGGAGAAATAGTTTCAGGGACAATATATATTTATATACACACACGTGTGTGTATGTGTAAATATTTTGTATCTATGTAACTAAAGCTATGTCTATCTAAATTGTGAACATATACACCCATGTATAAATATGCAAAAAACAAATATATGTATACATAGAAGTATATAATTATCCTTAGAACACATGTACATGCTGCATCTATTAATATTAGCCTACATATACATATGTGAACATATTTATACGTGTGTATGTATGTATGTACACATATATTCCAAAATTATTTATGCATAATTGTGTAATACTTCACGTTTATGTAACTTCTGAAGTTTGTAAAACGCTTTACAAATATTATCACATTTAATACTCACAACAACATTGGGAGATGGGTGCTATTATTGTCCCCGTTATACAGATGAAAAAAACATGAAGCAGACAGTGATAAAGTGGCATGCCGATCGTCACACAGCTAGCAAATATCTGAAGTTGGATTTGTACTCAGATATTCCTGACTCCAGGCAAGTACAGCACTCAATTTACTGTACCACCTACCTACCTATAAATATGCAGTACAAGCCCAAAATCTTGCTGCAGATTTAAATTATTAAACCTTAATGAATTTTGACATTTGTGTGTATGAAATAAATATGTATTTGTGTATGTATATGCACACAAATAGATACATATACATATTTGTGTATACATAGAGTGCATTATAAACGTTAAAATTGCATAAATGTATCCCCCAAGAAAAAAGTTCCTCTTATCCATAAGGAAACATCAATCAGATTGCTGGATTCATGGAAAATAGTTAAACCAATCTGAGTGTGTAGAGATAGTTTTAGGGTCAATTTGAAAGTAAGAATCCTGTTTTGAAAGCTGATGTATTTATGTCTGAATTATGCAGAGGTCCTTTTACCAAGTATGGAATTGTGCTCGTAAAAGGTAATGGGATATAAATAAAGTGTTATGAATTATCATCTGAAAGATATATGTGTGGAGGTATTCAAATGGCAAAATTTATGATTAGTGAAATCTTTCCTTATATTAGGGAAGTTATCTGAATGTATTATGGGCAATATAGTTGTTCAATCAACAACAGCAACAAAAAAGGTGCTTTTTATCTGTTCTAGGCACTATGCAAAAATCTTAAGGCTTTTAAATTTTATTGAAATTCTAATAAAAATCATTCCCTTATACTCCTTTGATGTCTTTCTTGCTATTATAATATAGCTTCTAATTCATGACTCATTCAATTGTAGATTTATAGTCCTGCCTCATCTGTTTTTCCATCTGTAAAAAGGAGATCTAATGGTGCCACCTAATTTTGTGAAGTGCAAATACCCAAGAATGACTCACAATTTTCTTGCTTTGCAGATTTGTGTCACTCATCCTCACCATGAATTAATATTAAGTTACCATTAATATTAAAGTACCTCATGCATATAGCGTTGTGCTAAGTGCTTCATAAAACAACCGGTGGAGGTATAGACTCTGCCTTAAGAAAACAAATTATTTGGAATACTTATTCCTCTGGAAGGTCAGCTAGGTTGCACAGTGGTTAAAATGCTGGGCCTGGAAAAAAAAGACCTGAGTCTCAAAGACCAACCTCAGATACTTATTGGCTAGACTAGCTGGGCAAGTGACTTAACCCTCTTTGCCTCAGTCTCTTCATCAGTAAAATGATCTGGAGAAGGAAATGACACACCACTCCAGTATCTCCATCAAGAAAACCCCAAATGGAGTCATGGAGACACAGAGACAAAGTGACACAATGACAGAAAAATATGGACAGATGGGGACATAAAGATAAGAATACAGGGATAGAGACAGAGAAGTATGAGGAAACATAGATCACAGATTCATTCATGCATTTTGGTGTATGTGTATATATGTATATGTGTATGCATATATGTATGATATACTTTAAACTAATATTTTTATAAAACTTAATTCAATTAAATTCAAATTAAGTTACTTCAAATTAAATCCAATAAACATTTCTCAAACACTTACTATGTGTCAGGCACTGTGCTAAATGTTTGGGACACAGAAAAGAATAAAAATATAATCCCTATCTTAAAAGAATTTATAATCTAATGGCAAAGACATTGAACAAAAAGAAGCTTAATCAAGAGGGGGGAGAGAGAAGAGGATATTCCTTATGGGAACATAGTATTCCTAGAGTCAAAACCAAGCAGAGTTAATGAGGAAAACATGAATTAAATGAAGCCTTGTTTCTTCCCCCCCACCCCAGATTACCTTATGTGGCAATTTGATTTCCCCTCTCAATTCATTCCTTACATATTAGGGAGAATGTTCATAAAAAAATTTTATATGATAATAGGAAATTTAATGTTTATATAAGGCAACAAAATAATACAACCCCCAAGTTTGTAAAGAAGGACTTTCATTCACTTCTTTTCCTGGGTTTAAGTGTGGGGGAACAATTTAAAGTACTTAAAGAAGAAGTGGTGGGGGGCAGAGCCAAGATGGCAGAATAGAAACAGGACTTCTGCGAGGCTCCTGCTTCCACCTCCTCCAATACATGATAAAAATGACTCTAAACAAACTTTATAGCTACAGAACCCACAAATTGATAGAGAAAAACAAATCTTCCACAGAAGAAAGCCCAGCAGGCCAGAAAGAAGGGTCCATCACAGAATGCTGGGAACCTGGGAACCTAGGGCAGTCCTGCTTGAGCACAAATTTTAGACCCAGGGTGGCCCCAATTAGCTGCAGCTAGCTAGAGCAGACTTCATGAGAGTAAATCACCAGCAGCTGTAGTGGTTTCCAGACTTCTCAATTCAGAAATGCCCAAGAAAAAGTAAAAGGTCAGTGTGGAACATGGTTGGTCCAGAGGGGGACAGAAGAGTACAATCCAGATGCTACCTCCAGAAAGAGAAAATGAGGAGGTGTGGTGGATGCTGCCACTGCCACATGGCTGCTTCTGGAGCTCCTAGCCAGAAGATTGTAGGGGTACCAAGTGATCACTCAGAGGCTAAGAGTTCTTGCTTTCCCCTGCTTGGATCCAGATCACTGTCTTGGGTGGTAGTCCTGGGGTGTGTTACCAGTGACCAAAAGCATGTATGGATTGTAGAGAGGGTGCCCATCGAATAACTCCGGCAGCTACAAAAACCCCAGAGATTTGCAACAAAGCTCTATCCATTCTGGAAGCAGAGTTCTCCTGTAGCACAGAGTTCAAAAGTCAAGTAATTGGCTGCCAAAATGAGCAAGCAACATAAGTAAAAACAGACAATAGAATTCTTTTTAGGGGACAAAAAGAATCAAGGCATGGAATGGGAGGAAGACATTGAAGTCAGAACCCCTGCATCAAAAGCCTCCAAAAAAAAATATGAATTGATTACAGCAAATGGAGGAGCTGAAGAAGGATTTTGAAAATCAAGTAAAAGAAGTGGAGGAAAAATTAGAAAGAGAAACGAGAATGATGCAAAAAAATCATGAAAAGCAAGTCAACAGCCTGATAAAGGAGACCCAAAAATACATTGAAGAAAAATAACACCTTAAAAAATAGACTAACTTAAATGACAAAGGAAGCCCAAAAAGCCAATGAGGAGAAGAATGTATTAAAAAGCCAAATTTGCCAGATGGAAAAGGAATTTCAAAAACTCACTGAAGAGAATAACTCCTTCAAAATTAGATTGGACCAAGTGGAAGCTAATGAATTTATGAGAAACTAAGACATTATAAAAAAAAAATCCAAACAAATAAAAAAAATAGAAGGCAATGTGAAATATCTCATTGGAAAAACCACTGACCAGGAAAACAGATCCAGGAGGGATAATTTTAAAATTATTGGTCTACAGGGACAGCTAGGTGGTGCAGTGAATAGAGCACTAGCCCTGGAGTCAGAAGGACCTGAGTTCAAATCTAGCTTCAGACACTTAACACAAAAAAAAACTAGCCATGTGACCTTGGGGAAGTCACTTAATCCCAATTGCCCTCCAAAGAAAAAAAGGAAAAAATAATTATTGGTCTACCTGAAAGCCTTGATCAAAAAAGGACTCTAGACACCATTTTTCAAGAAATTATCAAGCAAAATTTCCCTGATATTCTAGAAACAGAGGGCAAAATAGAAACTGAAATAATTCACCAATAACTTCTTGAAAAACATCCCATAAAGAAAACTTCTAGTAATATTATAGGCAAATTCCAGAGTTCCTAGGTCGAGGAGAAAATACTGCAAGCAGTCAGGAAGAAACAATTTGAGTATTGTGGAAACACAATGAGGATAACACAAGACCTAGCACCTTCTACATTAAGGGATTGAAGGACTTGGAATATGATATTCCGGAGATCAAAGGAGCTAGCACTAAAACAAAGAACTACCTACCCAGGAAAACTGAGTATAATGCTACAGGGAAAACATGGTCATTCAGTGAAATAGAGGACTGTCAAGTATTCTTGATGAAAAAACCTGAGCTGAGCAGAAAATTTGACTTTTAAATACAAGAAGCATGAGAAGGTAAACGGGAAAAAAGAAATCATAAGGAACTTATTAAAGTTCAACTATTTACATTCCTGTGTGGAAAAACAATAATTGTAACTCATAAGGTTTTTATAAGTATGAAGATAACTGAAGGTAATATATATACATACATATATAAGCATATATGTATGTATAGGAGGATGTATGTGTATATAAACATATATATTAGTGTGGGCAATTGTATGTTCATGTATACATAGGCAGAGGGCACAGGATGAGTTGCATATGAATGGATATATAAAAAATAAAATTAAGAGGTGAGAGAGGAATTAGTTGGGAGAAGTATAAAGGGAGAGATAGATTAGGGTAAATTATCTCATATAAAAGAAGCAAGAGAAAATGATTACAATAGAGGGGAAGAGCAGGGAGGTGAAAGGGAATAGAACAACCTGATTCTCATTGAATTTGGCCTAAGGAGGGAATAACATACACACTAAATTGTGTATCTTACCCTACAGGATAATAGGGGAGTAGGGAATAGAAGTGGGAGGATAGAGGGGAGGGCAGATTGGGGGAGAGGGTAGTTAAGGGCAAGCGTCTTTGAAGGGGAATGTGGTCGAGGGAGAAGGTGGAATGGGTGGGGGATGGTACGGGATGGAGGGAAGTGTAGTTGGTCTTTCACAATATAAGTACTATGGACGTGATTTGGGTAACTACACATATACCATCTATATTGAATTGCTTGTCTTCCCAGTGGGGGTAGCTGAGGAGGCAAGAGGGAGAAAAAAATCTGGAATTCAAAGTTTTAAAAACAAATGTTTAAAAAAAAATTTTTACATGCAATATGGAAATGGGATATACAGGTACTGGGGTATAGAGACCCATCTTGCCCTACTAGAAAGTTAGGATGGGTGATGGGGGAGGATATAAGAGAAAACACATTGAGGGAAGGGATATTGAGTAGGCTTGCTATTTTGGGGTGCAGGGTAGGGGAAAGATGGGGAGAGAAAAAATTGTAACTCAAAATCTTGTGGAGATGAATTTTGAAATCTACAAATAAATAAATTTTTTTAAAAGAAGTGGCAATTATGTTACAAAACATCTCAATAAAAGTAAATAAAACCAAGACATGAACTTTTCAAGCCTGATGTTCAATAATAAAGCATTTTTATGAAGGATTTTGCAGGTAGGGGAAGTTCTTCACGTATTTTATCAGGTAAGCATATTTTAGTCTTAATTCTGCAAATGCAAAATAAAATTCATCAACAATGATTCATTACAGAATAAATTAAACTCCAACTCCTGGACATTCTATTATATAGGATTGCATTATATAGGATATTATACAGGACATCATATTATATAGGATTATATAGGACTTCATACTATATAGGATCTTGAAGACTATGCTAAATTTTAGAACACTAATTGAGGGTACATTTAAGAATTCCAGCTCCTAGTTCTTCCACTTAGAACCTGGAGTTGTATGACCATGAAGATCATTAAAAATAGTAAGAAAAAATATAGAAGATCCTTACCTCTGAGACCCCTATCTAGTACTTGAGAATGACTAGATTGATCTTTAAGTTTCTTCAATGTGACATTTAATATGGTTTGAGAGACATAATTTCTTGGTAATTTAACCATTTTATTAACAATACCTGCATGCTTATTAATAAAAAGATGGTCATTTGACATCTCTTTCTTAGGCCAAAGACAATGTCTCTTAAATCAAAGAAAATCATGAAGGAGTGGTTTGGGACCAGTCCAGTGGCCCCACCCCAGCCTGGCCTGGAAGGTAAAAGAGACACAGGGACAGGCTGTGCTGTGCGAGCATGTATCGGCAGCCTTATCACAGGGGAATGTTATGGTGAACAGTGCACCTGGAGGGCAGGCCCCACAGAGTAAATCATGTTGCAATGCTGTGGGGCACCAGTTCTATTCATTTGAAGGATACTACTCTGGGGAAGACTATGAGACATTGCACCAGATTAACGAGCATGTCTTCAATGCAGTGTCTTTGCGTCGGACAAATTTGCCCCCACTGAGGTCCAGCAGACAGGCTAGGGAAGTGCTCTACATGTGTTACAGACATTCAGCTGTCCTCATTAACAACACTGTCTACCTGTGGGATGGATGCAATGACACAGAAGGAGCCTAAAGTGTGCTCTTTGGTTTTGATATCAATACTCACCAGTGGTTCACAACCAAGGTATCTGGAACAGTGCATGGGGTCTGAGGTGTACATTCAGCCTGTGGCCTGGGCAATAATATGTATTTCTTCTGGGGTTACAAGCAGATGGCTTTCTGCTTTTCCAATGATATCCACAAGTAGGATACAAGCATGATATGGACCCTCATTTCTGCAAAGGGCACTCTTGCATGATGGCAGGACTTTCACTCAACTATAATGTTGGGCAGTCGCATGTATGGTCTGGTAGGAATGTCCACCTACCCCACTGTTGGCAGAGGATTGAAGAAGCCACTCTGCCTTTGGGCACAATGGGGGATTATACATATTTGGCACCTGCAATGAGAGGCTGAATTGGTATTTTCATGACCTCTGGAAGTTCAATTCAGTGTCCTTCTCTTGGAAGAAGATTGAGTCTAAGGGAAAGGGGCCATGCCTCCACTATTGCCAGGGATGTTGCATCGTGTGAGACAAGATTGTCCTCTTCAGAGGCATAGTCCTTCTCCTGAGGAAGGCCTAGCAGATGAGTTTGACCTCATGGACTATTCTAACTACAGATTCTAGACCTCAGTCCCAGCCTGAAGAGCTTGTGCTAACTGGCTGGATCACACCTGCCTGCCCTATGACATCAGGTGGGAGCTGACTGACATGACCACTAACAGCATCAGTCGCCCCATTGCATCATCCCACCAGTAGGGGGAAGTCTTCATTGTCTTCCCTACTAATCCTGCTGCCCATTACCAGCCCTTCCCATAATTTGGAGCCTGCCACTATGGATCCCTGGACTTTGTTCCCCTGCAGCTGGAGGTGTGGAATTAGGAATTTTTCCTTTACTATGACCTTTTGGAGGGGAAGATGGGGGAGGTCTGGGACCCTTCCTTATTCCCTCCCCCTGGGGCTCAGTCTATCTTTCTTTGGTACTCTTCCCATGTTTCTCATCTTTCCACATATTTTATGGGGTTTGAGGAAGGGAGGGTGAGGAAACATCAATACCTAAGCATAGCTTCACTGCCTCCTCCACTTTTGGAAGAAACCCTAAGCCCCACCTTCTCATCCCTGTCTGAGCCAAGAATGGTGTCTGGGAGCTAAGAGGTACAAAGCTGTTAAAGTGAAATCCTCTCTTCACCCTCCTTCGGGACAGGGGTGTCCATCAGGTGATTCCCTTTTTCCCTTCATTTCTGACCCACTTACTCCATACAGGTTATTACTGTTCCCTGAAAACCATCCAGTAGGAATTTTATAAAAATGTGTACAAGAAGGAAGGAAGGAAGAAAGAAAGAAAGAAAGAAAGAAAGAAAGAAAGAAAGAAAGAAAGAAAGAAAGAAAGAAAGAAAGAAAGAAAGAAAGAAAGAAAGAAAGAAAGAAAGAAAGAAAG
>NW_027187391.1:51765357-51765557 GCF_028583685.1 Petaurus breviceps papuanus
AAGGGAGGGAGGGAGGGAGGGAGGGAGGGAGGGAGGGAGGAAGGAAGGAAAGAAAGAAAGAAAGAAAGAAAGAAAGAAAGAAAGAAAGAAAGAAAGAAAGAAAGAAAGAAAGAGAGAAAGAGAGAAAGAGAGAAAGAGAGAAAGAATGAAAGGAAGAAAGAAAGAAAGAAAGAAAGAAAGAAAGAAAGAAAGAAAGAAAG
>NW_027187391.1:51765567-51766502 GCF_028583685.1 Petaurus breviceps papuanus
AAGAAAGAAAGAAAGAAAGAAAGAAAGAAAGAAAGAAAGAAAGAAAGAAAGAAAGAAAGAAAGAAAAAAGAAAAGAAAGGAAGGAAGGAAGGAAGGAAGGAAGGAAGGAAGGAAGGAAGGAAGGAAGGAAGGAAGGAAGGAAGACTCCTGACGGTGGCGACCAACTTTTATTGGGTAACAATTAATGAAAGAAGGAATATTACAATGTGGTGCTGGACCTGAACTTTGGTTATGCCATTGCCCAACCTTGGGCAATCTAAAGAATTTTTCTAAGGGGTGGCTAGGTGGTGCAGTGAATAGAGCACCAGCCCTGGGGTTAGGAGGACCTGAGTTCAAATCCAGCCTCAGAAACTTGACACACTTACTAGCCATGTGATTTGGGGCAAGTCAACCCCAATTGCCCTCCCCCCCCCAAAAAAAAAGCAAAAAAAAAAAAAAGAATTCCACACACACCTGAGTTGGATCTGGATAGAGGGGGTTAGCTCAACTTTCAGAAACTGAGGTCTTGAAATGAGGATAAAAGAAAAAGGGGGAAATCTGAGCATTTCACTCATCAGGTAGAAATATTAATAAGGTAATGAATACATTCATCTCAAGGAAAACAGCAGGGAAGTGTCCCAAATTCTTGCTCATGCCCCTAGACATCATTCCATAGATACCATAAGTGAAAGTAAGTATTCATATTTGTTTTTTTTCCTTTTTCAACACCAGTGAAATATAATTGCTATGGGGGTGGGGGAGGGCATCTTATGCCTTACAGGTGACAGATTTTTAGACACTCTTGAATCATTCTTCTCTGAAGAAGGATGTATCAGGCACTAGCATTTAGGATTATATTCACATGTTATTCCCCCAGTTCTCCACCTGCCCCCAACACACACACACACACACACACACACACACACACACACACACACACACACACACACACACAC
>NW_027187391.1:51766512-51778338 GCF_028583685.1 Petaurus breviceps papuanus
CACACACACACACACACACACACACACACACACACACACACACACACCCTATACCTTGAACACTCAGATTAATTTGTACTAGTTTGGATTTGTGCAGCAACATTACTATCTTCTAAAAAATGGACAAGAAGTACTACTCTTTCTTAAAAATATATATTATTTTAGGATAGAATATGTTTCCTTTATTGCACTATTTTCTCATTTACAGAAAAAGATTCCTTCTATTTAATTCTAAAGCTAATTTCTGACCCCATTTACCTCATCTCCACAGTTCTTTATTCCAACACAGGACTTTATTCCCACAATATCTTACATCCTGAATCTATTTCTCTCATTTAAATAGGCTCGTTCCTCTTAAGTACATAAATATTCAAAACTTTTAAATATCTTATAGCCACTTCTAGCTGCCATCCTATCTTCTTTTTCCAGTTAATTTCTTCAGATGTCATCCATATCTATTGCCTCTACTTCCTGAGCAACTTTTACCCTTCTAACATTATGAAATCATTCTTTTCTCCTAAAATGGCTTTCTCAAGGTTTACTAATAACCATTTTCTTGCCAAACACTACTGTAGGAAGCAAAAAATCCACATGATTTGGAAGGGATTCAGTGGCCATCTAGCTTGACTGTCAGAAGGAAACAAAACACCACTGTAACATGAGGATCCATTCTCTCCTTTTTGGAATGTATCTATTTCTTGGAATCCCACTTCTTCCCCTCAAGCTATTATCTGCTCTTAAAATATCATGTCATCACCTCTTTTCTGTCCAATTTAAATATATCTTTCTCAGTCCATTTCAAATGTCATGTCCTCCCTGAAATCTTCTAAAACCCATGCAGCCAGAAGGCATCATTCTTCCTTCTGAAATGTCAGAACTTTTAGTGACTCTCATGTGTCAATATTCTACATCAAATTGTAATTATTTGTGCACATATCTTTTATATCTTACTAGCTCTACAAATTCTAATTTACTAAAGAAGATTGGGTTCCTAATACTATAATGAAGGTCAAAAGGCTTTTATCATACAAGGCCCAGAATGACTCTGGAGCAATGGCAGCATCTCTGTGCTGACTTCTTGGCAAAGGCATACCTCTCATGGTGCTTGGAGGAATATAGAACTATAAGAAGCAGCTGGGGGTTTTTAACCTCCTGGAGCAGTTTTGTTTTGTTTTGGTGAGGGTCTTTAGGAAATGAATCCTCATATTTTCACAAAGTAAAATACATCATAATTCTATTTCCAGGAAAAAAATTGCCAGAATAAATTGAGTGAAGTATTTCTATAGTTATACACAGAGAGTATCGCAAAAAGGATTATACTTTCCCCTTTCCAACTCCCCTCACTTTTCTCACTCCCAGTTAGTTAAAATCCAAGTTAGTTTGAGTGAAAGAGATGTTTTCTGTGCTAAGGGGCATTGTGGTAGTGCCTTAATTTTTTTTTGCATTCTTATAACTGTGTCCCATGGTGTTTTTAGAAGGAGTTGCCTGATATCGTATGTGTGCATGCATGTAAACACATGTATGTATGTGCATATGTGTACATGCATGAAAGTATTGTTTATGTAAACTTGGATGAAGATAGTGTAACACCGCACACAAGCAGCTTTTCAGAGGACTGTTGCTGTAAACAGCTTTTCAGGAATCTGATTACACAGTATAGTGAACTCTATTCAATAATCAGAGCAAAACATTCACAGAGCATAAAGGTACAGCATTCACAATGTTACAAGTTATCACAGAAAATCAAAATACAGTATTCACCATCACTAAAATGCCTACATATTTTTCACCAAAGTGATCACATAGTTTTCAAAAGTACAATCATTTAGTCAATTACAAAATCCTTAATTCAATCACAAAGTACAAAAGTAGAAATTCTCCACTCCTAAGTCACAGTAAATCATAATCTTCTCAGTCAGTACACAATATCCAAGTAAAGTCTTCTTTCAGCTTGACTCAAGGCTAGCTCTCAGCTTCCCTGGTTCCTCTTCCATGGTCCCAGCTCCAACTGTCACCTGGGTTCAAAGGCAGGCAGCTCCCAGCTCCTTGTCCAGCTCCTTGTCCAGTTCGTCCAGTTACCATTCCATATTTAAGTTCACAGTGGCCAGTCCACCTCAAGTCCTTCATAGTTCCTGTTTCTGGGAATACAAAGCTTGACAGAGCCACAATAATATTCATTCACATTGCCAGCACCATCATCAATTCACTATCTGCCTGTGAAATCAACTCAGACCCACCAACAAAGTCTGAAAACTCAACACAAATCATCAACATAGAAATCAACACAGACCCACAAACAAGGTCCAAGAGGTCAGCACCAATCATCATAGAGTCCCAGGACTTCCAAAACCCTCCTCCAGGATTTCTGTAAACATACAAGCAGAAAATCCTCTGTCAGGGCTTCCAGTAAGGTCCCAGGGCTTCTGTTCAAAATATCACAAACAAATATTGACACAGACAGAGCAGACAAACAGAGTGCCAGGGTACCACAAGTTTTCTCCTCCTTGACTCTGTCACCACAAGAGTCCTCTTCTCAGTTTTCCTGTCTCTAGCCTGGGCCTCTTCTTATATATGATCATTAGGTCTTCCCCTTCCTGTTACAGGAGTTCATGATTTCTGGGGTTCACAAGTTGTGGGGTTCACAGGTTCTGTTTCTTAACAGACTTGATACAAGGCTCAAAAGAAACTGGAACTGAAACAAGGTGTTAATTCAATAGTTGAAACAAGGTGTGAACGACTTCTGTACTTGCCATTACAGATATGTGTGTGTGTGTGTGTGTGTGTGTGTATATATGTAACTACATATTTTCATCCAAGTTCATGGACCTCGTGACATCACTTCCTACCTGTGTCTACCAAGTTAAGCCCCCCTATCCTGAACTCTTTTATTTTTTTTTCAGCATTGTATGACTGACTGATACTTACCTCATTACCCCCAAGAGAATTTATCTGATTTCCCTGACTCAAATTCATCTCTTTCTTCTTTAGAATCAGTACCATACAAATAGCATATCATCTGTCTCTATTTGTTTCATGTATATTTGCTTTTTAGTCTCAGTACTTGAAGACCAATTCTATATCTTATGCATCATCTGTAGTTTTCCCAATGTCTGTGTTTGAGGCAATGTAATCACTCTATAAGCACTGATTGACAGTCTGTCTAGTGTGAGTAGTGATCAGGATAAAAATACAGCTTATAAAATTCTACAACAATAGAAATTTAGAATTAGAGTACATCATAGTAGAAAAGCAAAGTAAATGAAACCTCTTCAAAATGGTAAGAAAACCATGGGACTAAGCCAAAAGAACTGGATCCTTGAGGGGAAAGACTCTGGAACTCAAAGTTTCAAAAACAAATATTTAAAAAACTGTTTTTTACATGCAACTGGGAAAAACGATATGCAGGCTATTCAGGTATAAAAATACATCTTGCCCTACTAGAAAGTTGGGGGGAATGGGGGAGGATATAAGAAAGAATATATTGCGGGAAGGGGTATTTAGTAAGCTTGCTCTTTTGGGTGGGGAGTAGGGGAGAGATGGGAAGAAAAATTTGTAACTCAAAATCTTGTGGAAATTAATGTTGAAAATTAAAAATAAATAAAATAGAAAAAAACTAGATCATTGATTTTGCCATTAATTATCATTGTCATACAAATATCATTGTCTCAATAACTATTATTGCTTCTGCACTATAGTTTCCTTATCTGTAAAATGATAAAGTAAGACAAATTCAATTTGAGTCGAAAAGTCTATACTTTTCAGTAAGAAAGTGTACTATCTACTATGCATCTCTTACATATTCTCTCATTTTAAATTAATTGTTGTTTCTTAACCTTTAATCCTTGTGGTTCTATCAGTATCTAGTTATTGTAAAATGTCCACATCTATTAATCCAGAAATCCCTCTTTTTGGTGTGGTGAAGAACTAGTAAAATAATAAGTGCCCATCAGTTGGGCTATGGCTGAACAAATTGTGATACACAACTATAGTGACCTATTACTGCATCAACAATGTACATATGTATATGTGTTTATACATATTATGCAAGGGTCTGTAAATGTGTTTGTGTGTATGTGTATCTGTACATATATGTACATGTATGTATGTGTGTGCATGTATAAAATACATATACAAATATGTACATATATTAGACAAGAACAATAAATTAAAAGAATCATAAAATTAAACTTAAAAGTGTGTAAGTATAAAGACGGATCCTGACTCCAAAAAGAGTTGTGAAAATTTACTTTTCATTGTAGTGGTGTGGGACAATGAGTACTATGTTATAAACCATGGGTTTTGATAAACTGCTATTTTTTCCTATTTGTTAAAAAATTTGATATAAAGGTAGGGGAGATGTTGAAGTAAATACATAGACATTAATGTACTGTAAAGAAAAGAAAAGAAAAAAAGGAGGGGAGGCTAGGTGGCACAGTGAATAGAGCACTGACCCTGGAGTCAGGAGGACCTGAGTTCAAATCCAGCCTCAGACACTTAATGCTTATTAGCAGTGTGAACTTGGGCAAGTCACTTAACCCAAATTGCCAAGATTTCCCCCCTCTAAAAAGGCAAAAAAAAGGATTCAATAAAACAACAACAAAATTTCCTTTGACCCTTTAATTTTCTTTCTCCTGTTAGACTACTTTTGGGGGCTCTTTAGTGCTCCTTGGTACTTCTACCACAGCAGGGAAGGAGGAAAAGAAAAGGAGATAAAGATGAAGTCAGACAATTTCACTACCTCTCAGGGGCTCTAACAAAAGGTTAGTGTAAGAGAATGTTGAAACTATTGCCTAAAATGATATTTTTGAATTCTTTGCAAATGAAATTTGCCATGTCTTCTATCCTTCCCATTATTATGGATTATCATGGTTTGACTCTGTAGAAACATTTTTTTGGGGAGGGGCAACCATTTTATTATGATGAACTAGTTAAATTCAGTCAATTATGCCAGACAGTTTTCATAAAATTTCTAAAATGTAATCACTCCAGAGTACTTCATTATAGGAAAATGAATAGAGCCTTAGAAGAACAGCAGCCATACTTTAAGAGAGAACTGAAGGTTTAAAACACTTACCACATTGAAAAGAGTGGGGTTGTGGTATTAATTTAAATTCCGGTTAACTAAGGGTTTGTCAGGGGTCTAGGTTTCTAGCAGAATACCAGAATTGTATAATATCAGAAAACATATGACTCAAAAATATAAAATAGTAATAACAATAATAATAGCTAGCACTTCACATGTATATATGCGTATTCATATTTACATACACATGGAGAGATAGAGAGAACTTTAAAGTTTGAAAGGTACTTTACAGATGTTAACTCACTACATCATTACAATAACCTATGAAGATGACATTTTGAAGAAGATGCTATTAATATCACCATTTTACATATGGGAAAAGTGAGATACAGAAAATTCACACCTCTAATATGTGTCTAACAAGTAATCATACAACTTTTTTTTTAAACCTCACAAAACAGACCATTACACTTTTGAAAAGCTCTAATACTACTAAGTTTTCCTTTACACTAAGCCTACATTTGCACTTTAGAATTCCCTCTGCCTGCTCCTGTTTTACCATCTAGGACCAGACAGAACAAATCTAATTCCATCTCCACATGACAGCTCTCTCAAGTATTATTCATTTTGCCCAGGCCTTGGGTTCTAAGCATGAGGCTAATGAGTGAAAAGGTCTGCATGTCATTCAATTTTGGAGAATTGTAAAGATAATAGTCTAAACTCACTAAAGCCTACTTTTGAGAAAGTGTTATATAAATAAAAATCAATAAAGGGGTGAGTAGAAGCTCTATGAATTTGGGGATTTAATGAACTCTATTGTGGTATGCAATAATACTACATACCAACATAGCTGCTCCCACATAACCCTACTCAGAGTTTGTTGCTTCTTTTACTAAAGGTGATTTTTTTTATTATTGTGTTTGTTTTTTTCTTTTCTTTTGATTTGGGTTTTTCCTTCATTGATGTAATCTCTTCAGATAATAAATTCACTTTGGGCACTTAGTCTAAAACAAGAATTTTTGAAATAAAGATAGCTTTCAAGGTCCCCCTAAGTCTTCTTTTTTCCCCAGAGCAGTCATTTCCAATTCCTTCAGCAAATTGTCAAATGACATGAACTTGAGGCCCTTCACTGTACTGGTTGTCTTCCTTTCTTCATTCCTGACTCTCTTAGACTTTCTCTATCATGTTCCTGAAATTTTTTCTTTCGGAAAGTTCACTCCAGTCCTAGAATTCACAGAATGGAAGTTCTCTCCATTCCTGTAGCCTCTCCCTTTGATTAGATGGCTGCTCCTTGAACTTCTATATTAAAGAGGGCACACAGGCCAACTATGTTCTTATCCTTCTCTTCCATGACAAACCCCTGAACCTCAAAGACTTCGCATTCTATCTTTATCCCTCTCTCCTCTTCCAACCTCCATTTACATATATTTTTACCCCCTCCTTAGAATGAAGGCCCTTGTACACAGAGACTTTCTTTCTGCTCATATTTTTTTTATTCCCAGAGTTGAATAGTGTCTAGCACATAGAAACCATTTAACAAAAGCTTATTGATAGATTGATTGACTATTATGCCCATTAATAATTTTATCAAAGTCCTTTCTAAAATGTGGCATCCACAACTGAATGAAAGCCTCCATATGTGGTCTGAGCATTAAGGTATTGAAGATATCTTAAGGACTTTTCAATTTTTTATTCTCAGAACTTTTGATTTATGATTTTGTTTTTGTTGTTGTTTTTTTCTGTTTTGAGATTTCTTTGGTATAAGAAACTCCCAATGATGAAAGTCCTTCTACCGGTGCATATCTGCAATGGTTGTGAAATTTATAGCCTGAGTAGTCAAAAAAGCTGAGAGGTTAAGTGACTCACTCAGAATCACACAGTCCATATACATCTGTGGTAGTAACAGTATCCTAACTCCCCTGCCCCACCCCACTCCGATGTAAATTACGCTATTTTTTTTCCCTTTAAATGTGTTGAGACATTTCTTTAGCTTGGCAACCAGGTGATGCAATTGATAGAGAACTGGGCCTGCAGTCTAGAAGACCTTAGTTCAAATCTAACCTCACATGTTTTCTGGTGATATAGCCCTGGGCATGCAGCTCAAGTTCTCTTTGCCTAAGTTTCATCATCTGTAAAATTGGGATGACAATAATTCCTTCTTCCCAACCTGGTTGTGAGACTTAAATGGCATAATAATTATAAAGTGCTTAGCACAGTGCTTGGAACATAGTAAATGTAGAAATGTTAACTACTATTATTGGTTAACTAAGGACTCGGTAATGATTGAGTACAATGTAAACAAGGGCATCTCTAGGGGATTCTGAAGTTTTTCTGGTGGATCACAACAAGCAAGGGAACTTTATCCAACTGAATCAACTTAAAGTATCCTCAATGCTTATCCTTGTTGAATATCCTTCTCTGCTATGTCTAATAAATAAACCTTGTTAAATGTTGAATGATTTATTAGGGCCTCATTTTCATCTCATATTGAAGCTGAGTGTGTTCCTTTCCAAGATCCTCAGTAATAAAAAAACAAATAAATAGAATCATTAACTGTGCTTATAGTAGCTTTTAGAAAAGGGTATTTGCTAAGGTGTTATATTAAGTAGAGATAGTACAAAGCACTCCCTACAAAAAGTCTGTGACACTCTCCCACAAGTATATAGAGAGTGAGGGGTAAAAAGGGTTCAAACTTGATTGTAGTGTAGCAAAGGGCTAACCCACAGTACCTGATTGCTGTGAGTCCTTTTCCCCCACTTGCAGGGTGCTCAAGGAGTTCTCCTTAAATATGATAAGTCTATGTACACCTGTTCTTTTCTCCAGATGAAGAGACTGCCTGACTGGGGGGGGGGGGGCACTATTAATTAAGCATTGCGAAGATGGAAGCCACTGAAATCCTAAGGGTAAAAAATTAGTATAGGACATTGGTAGGAAGGTAAGAGGTTCAACAATTCCAAGCGCCTTCGAAGCTAGCAAGTTCCTCCAGTGCTGAAAAGGAGACTGTGAAATGTGACCAAGGCAGAGACTGAGGCCACTGCTTCCATTGCAGGTGGTTCTTCAAAGGTGTAATTGCTTCATTAAAAAAAAAAATCTGTTTTGGGGTGGCCAGGTGGCGCAGTGAGTAAGAGTGCGGGCCCCAGCATCAGGAGACCTGGATCAGTTCCAGCCTCAGATATTCAGCACCCACACAAAAAATAACTGGCCGTGTAACCTTAAGCAACTTACTTAACCCCGATTGCTTTAAAAAAAAAAAATCTGTTTTTCAGATAATGGCTTTATGAAAGACCTAGAAGGCATTCCAAAATCCCTCACTTAATTGGAACATAACTCTTATCTGACATCATTTTACTTCCTCAAATGAAATTCAAAGCATTTTTTTCATAATTGATCTTAAGCTATGTGATTGACTCATTAAGAATTATTTTCACCTAGTTGAAGAATCAAGGCTAAAATGAGACACAGTGGTTTCAACCACAACCTTATACTGATATCTGCAAAGATTCATTGCACAAAGACTACCAATGACATGTCTCCTCTCACCCTACCTACCTAAGGTCCCATATGTCTTCTTAATTTTTTTTCAGGTTTTAACAAGGAGCTTTGGGGCTTCCTTGTTTAGTTCTAGTGATTTATGAATCTGTGATATAGGTGAGTCTGCTTCAGATGAGTTAAAAGCCTAGAGATGCTTTTGATGTAATTCATAGTTGAGATACTACTTTAATCTACCTGATTCAATCTGGAAAAGAGCCCTTTCCTGGATCAGTATGAGGATTCTCTGGTGAATTTCCAAAGGACTTAGGACAGCCTCCTCTGAAAGGAGGCTGCCAGTTGGCAGATTAAGAGTCTCTGATAGGGCCAGGGTTGGAAGTAGTCTGTGCCAGCCTGTTCTGGATACTCAGTTAATATCAGCCTGGAGTGAAATTCTTCTAATAAATTAGGTTTTGGAAGATCAATCAACAAAATTTACTAAGTACCTACTATGTGCCAGTCAAATTCTTTGGGATGAACTAATCCATGTAAAGCCTACCACCTCCTTTCCCTCCCTTCCAATATGCTTGCTACCCTATTTTTCCCGGTATCATTTTCTGCTGGATTGTTTTGTATTTTGTTCACCTTGCTCTTAATTGCCTTTTTTTCAGCATTCTAGTGTCACAATGTTTTGGATAGAGGGCCCCTACTTATTAACTTTCCTAACCAAGCAGAAGGGAAGTTTAGACTCCCAAATAAAAAGTTCACAACTTTCCAGGCATGTAATCTATGCCTATATCTATATCTACATCTATATCTATGAGATCTCTCTATTTCTCTCTCTCTCTCTCTAGGATAAAGACTGTGGATGCACAAATCCCCTAAGATCCATTTGGTAATACAGAGACAATGTCTTTAGTTAGTAAGGCAGTAATTCCATCAAGGTAGCATTTATAGGGAAGAGGATTTTCCCCTTAGAACTTATTGAGATTTATTTTTACTAATAACAACAATAATAGATAATATTTATGTTGCTATTTAATATTTTCAGGATATTTTGCATAAATTATCTTGTTGGATCCTTAAAGCAATCCTATGAAATGAGTGATTTCTATCAGCATTTTATAGATGGGGAGACAGGAATCAGTATGTTACATTAGAAGGAGCACTGGATATGAATCTGTGTTCAAATCCTAGATCAAACACTTTAATACATGACCTTGGACAAGTTAATTGTTTGATATCCCTGGGTCTCAGTTTCCTTATCAGTAAGATGAAGGAGTTAGATTAAACAATGTATAGGCCCCTTCCAGCTACATACTTATAATTCTGTGACCTCTATTGCCTCTTCAAATCTTCAGTTCTATGTTCCTATTCTTTCATTTCAACATGCAATTCTTTATATCCTAGGAACACTTTTAATGCTGCAAACTTGTGTATGATAATCCAGTGTTCAAGGTTTCATACACAGTATGAATTGGGAAAAAATGTTACTCATGTGGAAGAGGGGAGGTATGTGGGGGAGAGGGGAAGGACATTCATCTTGCTATTTCACTTTGGCAAAAAATGAAGGAAAAAGAAAAAAAGGAGATTACTATACTTGGAAAGGTCACTACAATAAATCCCAATTAACTACATTTTTATTTTTATGCACTTGCCTTTTGTGAGAAAAAGGTCAGTGATGAGAAAACAAACTGTCTAGGGATTTAAAAAAAAAAAAGTAACTTTTTAAAAATATTCCGGGATAGGGATATAATGCCACTAGCCCCATATTTATAAAACTGATCAATGACCACTGACTATGATGTAGTGCAATAATCACATACTTTTTGTGTTGGGTGGCACTTCAGTGGCCATGTAGTCTAACTCATACCCAAAATGAAGCTCTCTATAAAGCAGCTGACAAGTAATCTTCTGACTGAAGAGTTCCAGTGACAGGGAACTTCTCAAGGCAGCCCGTTCTACTTTTAGACTACTCTAATACATGTGAAGTATTGTTTGTTTCACCTGACATAGGGAAAACAGCCTTTCTTGCAACTCTCACCTACTATCATTGGTTCTTCCCATTGGGGCCAAACAGAACAATTCTCATCCCCCTTTCATAAGATAGTCCTTCTACTACTTAGGCATGATTATCATGGCCTACCTTGAGTCTTTTCTTATTCATGTAATAACCCTATTTCTTCCAACAATTTTCATATGCCATGGATGCAAGATACTTCACCAGTAGTCTTCCTTGGAACCCTCACTAGCTTATTAATGCCCTTCCCAAACTGTTATGTTCGGAATTGACAATCATATTCCCAATGTGGTCCGACCAGGTCTGAGTACAAAAAAAAACTATGATATTTTTGTTCTTTATTTTTTACTTTCACAACATGTTTCTCACTCATGTTGAGTGCTTAATCCACTACACTCACTAAATCAAAAGCATCAAATTTGTGGGTAAAGCCATCAACACTTCCAATGCAGTCCAAAACAAATTAAAATGTAATAGGGAAATTTGGTACACAATTTAAAAAATAAGATAGAATATGGATAATGTCAATAAATGGTTTTCTTAGTCAATATGAATTCAAAAGGCTACTTAAGCACAGTTTAGTGACCCCATATCTATTTTAATTTGACACCACTGTGCTGGATAGTTTTCATACTAACTGATATCTATCCATGTGTCTCCTTTCTTGTCTTTCTGAAGTTAATTTCGCAAACCCAAGCATAACTTATTGTAGTTTATTATTACCTCTCATCGTTTCATCCTGTTATATTATGTCTAATGCTTCAAGATTTTATAATATTTTTGGATCCTGAATGTGTAATTACTAATCAATAAATGATTAAGACAGACCAAGCATAGATTTACAAGAATTCAAAATAATTCCTTTAATTATATTTTCCAAAATTTTACCAGTAATTAAATTCAAATTCATTGAGCTATAATTGGAAGACTACTTTCTCTTTCCTTTGGGAAAAATTGGGACATAAACCTAGTTTTTAGTCTTGACACACTGCTATTATTCTCCATGATTTTTTTTCAAAATCACTGATAGCACATAAATAATCACATCTGCCAGTTCTTTCAGCATGTTGAGTTGAAGTTTCTAACCTTTCCGTGTGTCTATCTTATTTCTGCATCCTTAAGTCACTGAATTGTCATTGTTTTTGTTACTGTCAAATGTCTAAATTCATTTGTTTGGAGAGTTCACCACCTTCTTCCTCGGTAGAATTGTTTCTATCTCTGTCATTATACACATACACACATGTGTGCATGCATATGTGTGCATACCTACACACATATATATGCTTGTTCATATTGTGTGTGCACTGTGTGTTTG
>NW_027187391.1:51778348-51810737 GCF_028583685.1 Petaurus breviceps papuanus
AAATATACATACACACATAAATTTGTACCGACATGCATACACACATACATACATGAATGCATGCATGCATACATACATACATAATTTTTTTTGCCTTTGAACTTCCCATCTCTCTTGGATTGACTTGCTCTTAGAATTTCAGGTCATGGGATATTACTACAACAACATAGGCTTTCTCTGGAATTAAGGGAATCTATTCTTACAAAGTCTAATGTGCATTTTATATTATATCTCCTATTTTCTTCTCCTTTCAAAAATCCTATGATGGAAGTATTTCTTGCAGACTTCCCATCAACTGTAGCTCAGGAAAAAGCCTTAGTAACATTAGTATTTTGAGTAAAATCCACAATAAATATTTCCCTAGTCATTTTCTTTACTTCAAAAAGAATTTACATATATATGTATATATAATATGTATATCTATCTATCTATCTATCTATCTATCTATCTATCTATCTATCTATCTATCTACTTGTTCTTACTGTCCACACTCTTCTTCCACTTTGGCTATAGGGAAAGGCTTGCATAATAACATAGAACTAGCTTGAATTTATTTAAGTCCCTTTTGCATTACATGACTCCAAGTAACAACTATGAAGAAAAAAGCTTACCAAAGTTCACCTTCTCCTAGAAATATAGTATTATAGGTTAATGAGGCACATACTTTCCCTTATTCATTCTGATGTTATCTGTAGTCATCATTCAATCCTCAGCCTCCTCCAACTATCAGAGAAAAACAAAATAGAACAAAAGAAAAGAAAAAAAATCTAGGGCGCTGACTTGTCATCATTTTATATTAATATGATATCATTAACATACATTAGCAAAATCCTCAAAATGCTTAATCAAATTCCAGGAATTAAACACCTCCAATATTATAATACTGCCTTTTTATGCTATTATACCAAGGACTCATTTTACCTTCTGGCTATACTGACCTGAGCTTTGCCAGCTTTTCATTCATGGACTTTATTAGGGTATACCGTCCCTCCTGCTAATAACCAGGGAATCTGGTTTGAGCCACATAAAAGATTTTTAATACCTGTAATCCTTGAAACAATGATTTGTGATAAGAAAGATGAGTGATATGAGACCATATATTCCTAAATGACAAACCTGAAACCAGTAAAGTTAATTCTAATTTGCATGAAAACCCATCCTTGAACACATATGAGACATTTCTATCTCCTCCTTCACTCCCATTCTTCATTTTTTTCCTTCATAAATTTCCTTTTGGTTGATATTATAGTGTTACACACTGAAAAATCTGATGAAAAAGAATTAGTAATTCTGACATCATAGGTAAATAACAATCTGGGAATGCTGTATTTTCTATAATAGCAAGAAGCATGGCAGAGAAAGTCATTGCCCATGTTGGCAATTACTGGCTAATTTTCATACTTTATCCAACTTTCCCATGATACTTAATAGTCATTTCTCATTATATGCCCACCTTTGTCTTGCCTCATCCTTACCAGTAGTGATACTATTTGAGATATAATACCCCATTTTTTTTCTTCCAATGGTGTCACTTTTTTTTTTATTTCTAGACTTTCCTAGTAAATATTTTTTGGTTAGGGCTAATGTATATATTCATGTACAGCACAAATTCTGTATTTTGTTTTGTGTTTAAGCTTAAATTTTATTTTTGGTAAAATGGATATAAAAGCCTCCAGTTTTTACCAAAAGACAATTCTCCAAGGTGGAAAATTATTTTAATCAAAAATATTAAAGAAGTATCTATAGAAAAGCCAATTAATTTGATTCAAATTAATCTTCTTTTAGAATAAAAAATACTAAATTTTTGTTAAAATAATCTTCATCTCCAAACCCACAAGACAGCACTGATATGGAATACTTGAATATATTCTGAAAATGTAAGCATGTTTATATGCATACTTGTATGACAACTTTTGTTCAATACAACTGGTTTTTATTTTATATGCTTTCTGTTTATTTATATAGCACATAGCATCTGTCATGGACTTTTTGATAAGATTGCTTTTAGTACAGCACAAAAGAGAGCTCTCAAAGAAATTGTACAGAAAAACTTGGAATGAACTATAAGTATTTTTTAAAAATAGATTTCACATGAGTATCTAACTCAATTGATGGCTTTATCTATATATTCAGTCACAGAACTATTCAGACAACTATTTCAACCATGATTGTTGGCAAAAGATCGGTGAGATCTTTATCCAGTGCCTGGCATGACACCTTACCCATGGTAGCACTCAATAAATGTGTGTGGGATGAAATTGAATTGGATTGAATTAACAACAGCAAAATAAATGGCACTAATTCTTACACGTTGTTAAGAAGCTAATGAATCTGGCCCAAAAATCCAATTAGAGTAGTTCATTCTTAGGATTGGTGAGCAGCTTCACAGCACAGAAAGAGCCCCGTATTTGGAGTCAGAAAAAAGGGTTTGAATCCTCACTCTTACAAACTGCATTCAGAGAGGCAAAATGTCTAGAATGAGGGAACTCAACCACAGAGACAAAGTATTAAGATCTAGTCTAGCATTTTTATGATACTAGTAGTCACTTACAGGATCTGCTCACATTTCCTTGAGAGGGGTGAGAGGGTCTTCAGGTAGAAAGGAGGTTCCTAATTTCGTTTCTATTCTCTCCTTTCTCTCCCAAAGTTGAGTTTAATCTGAAACTGTGGTAGTATACTGAAGGGACTGGACCCTACATCAAAGTAGTAAAATTGATGAAATTTATTCTGTTTTCAATGATATTTACTAATCTCCTGCCAGGGGCAAGGTGTTATACTTTGTGCTGTGGGAAACATAGAGATGGATAATTATATGATCTATGCCCATATAATGTCATAAGGGAAATAGGGAATTGATATTATTGTTCAGTCAATTACAGTATTGTTGACTCTTTGTGAACTCATTTGGGACTTTCTTGACAAAGATACTAAATTGGTTTGCAATTTCTTTCTCCAGCTCATTTTACAAATGAGGAAACTAAGACAAAGAAGTGAATTAATTACCCGGGGTCACACAGCTAGCAAGTATCTGAGACCAGATTTGAACTTGGGCAAATGAGTCTTCCTGATTTCAAGTCCAGTGCTTCATCTACTTTTCACCCTAGCTGCCCAGATCCTGATATAAATAACTAAAATTTAGGGAAGAATGACAGGTAGCCAATGCAGATTAGAAACAAAGTACAAGTTGAGAAGGGACTCAGAAGAAGAAGGATATACTCTGTCTACAGTAACAGAAGCTATTAGTGTGTAACATGTTATGGATACAAGGAAGCAAGAGGAATGTTCCAGAAATGATAAACTTGATTTTTAAAAATTGCTTTATAGAATGGAAGGTTATTCATAACAAGAAGCAAGCATTATTTCTTTCAGTTTCATCTTTAATAAAATTCACAGATTTAAAACCTAGAATATATAACTGAAAGGTATTCTAAGTTAATGACGTGCACATAAGAAAAATAAAAAGCCGTGAAAGTTAATTTCGATATTAGTTTAATGCTACACTGCCTCTCTTATACTAATTTAAGAGGTTGCTTTTCAGTATGGTCGATCTACATGATCCAGAATAGAAATTAACAAAGAAAATAATGAGTTTATGTACCATAAAAAAATGGTGAAAACTGAATTGTTAGTTATTGCTCAACTTGAGTTGTCACTATAAAAATATAAAGGTTAATAATATTATGCTAATAGCACAGTAAGTAAGAGCACCGGCTCCAGAGTTGGGATGACCTGGAATCGATTCCTGGGCTCAGACACTTAGCACCTACCCAGAAACACCTGGCAGTGTAACCTTGAGCAAGTTACTTAACCCCAATTGCTTAGGGGTGGCCAGGTGGCACAGTGAGTAAGAGCACCGGCCCCAGAGTCAGGATGACCTGGGTTCGAATTTGGGCTCTGATACTTAGCACCACACTCAGAAATAATTGGCCGTGTAACCTTGAGCAAGTTACTTAACTCCAATTGCTATAATAATAATAATATTCTGATTGAAGAAATGATTTAATGAATGAAAGTCATTTATTAAATGCTTACTATGATCTAGTGGATATGCTGTATAAGGGGGATGCAAATATAAAAATAGAAAGTCCCTCTCCTCAATGTGCTTTATTCTATTGTTATAAGATCAGAAAAATCAGAGAGGAGACATAATATAGGGAACAGATTTTTGGACCGAATACTCATGGGTGTTTATTGCAGTAAATTAACATGGCCTTTTAAGAAGTTATCACGGGGGGCTGAGCCAAAATGGCTGAGTGAAAACAGGACCTCTGTGAGGTTCTGACTCCCAACACCTCCAACACATGCAAAAAAAAATTATTCTAAACAAATTTTAGAGTTACAGAACCCACAAAATGACAGAGAGAAACAAATCTCCAACTGAAGCCAGCCTTGGAGGCAGACAGGAAGGGTTCATTGCACCAAGCTAGGAGCCAAGTGCAGTCCTGTGTGAGCCACATGATTCTGGCCTCAGGACAGCCTGACCAGTGGTGGCTGGAGCAGACTTCAGGAGAGTGAGTCACCAGTAGCTGTGGTAGTTTCCAGATTTATCAACCCATAAACACCAAGAAGAAAGTAAAAGGTCAGTAGGGAACTCTGTTGAAACTGGGTGGAGAAGAGGTTGGTCTGGCTCTGCCCCAGGGGTGAGAAGTGTTGGAGGAATGGTGGCTGCAGCGGTTGCATGACTGCTTCCAGAGCTCCTGGCCTGCAGATCATAGGGGGACCAAACTACCATTCAGAGGTTAATGACTCTTGCTTTAACTGGTTTGGATTTGGATCATGGTCTAGGGTGGTGATCCTGGTGAGTATGGCAGTGTGCTGGAGCTTCTGGGGGCTGCAGGGAGGGTGTGCTCCTACAGCTCTGGAGGCTGTGAAAAACCCAATGACGTGGGACATAGTTCTCTGCAATCTGGAAGCAGAGTTATACCATGGCAAAGAGCTGAAAAGTCAAGTAATTGGCTGACAAGATAAGCAAGCATGGGAAGCACAAACAGATCATAGAACCCTTTTAGGGGGACAAAAAGGATTAAAGCATGGAATGAGAGGAAGAAAACAAAGTCAGAACTCCTGCATCAAAAGCTTCCAAGAAAAATATGAATTGGTTTAAGACCATGGAGGAGCTCAAGAAAGATTTTAAAAATCAAGTAAAAGGTGTGGCTAAGTTGTGCAGTGAAGAGAGCACTGGCCCTGGAGTAGGTGCACCTGAGTTCAAATCCTGCCTCAGACACTTAACACAAAAAACTAGCTGTGTGACCTTGGGTAACTCACTTAACCCCAATTGCCCTCAAAAAAGAAAATAGAAAAAAAAAACAAGTAAGAGAAGTGGAAGAAAAATTGAGAAGAGAAATGAGAAGGATGCAAGAAAATCATGTAAAGTAACTCAACAGCCTGCTAAAGAAGACCTGCCAAAAATATTTAAGAAAATAACATCTTAAAAAATAGACTGACCCAAAGAGCAAAAGAGGACCAAAAAGTGAAAGAGGAGAATGCCTTAAAAAGCCAAATTCGCCAGATGGAAAAGGAATTTCAAAAACTCACTGAAGAGAATTATTCCTTCAAAATTAGATTAGAGTAAATGGAAACAAATGATTTTGTGAGAAATCAAGATACTATAAAACAGATCCAAACAAATGAAAAAATAGAAAGCAATGTGAAATATCTCATTGGAAAAACTACTGACCTGGAAAATATATCCAGGAGAGATAATAAAAATTATTGGACTACCTGAAAGCCATGATCAAAAAAGAACCTAGACACCATCTTTCAATAAATCCTCAAGCAAAATTTCCCTGATAATCTAGAACCAGAGGGCAAAATAGAAATGGAAGGAACTCACGAATGACTTCTTAAAAAAAATCCCCAAAATAGTTATAGCCAAATTTCAGAGTTCTTAAGTCAAGGAGAAAATACTGCAAGCAGTCAGGAAGAAACAATTTGAGTATTGTGGAAACACAATCAGGATAAAAAAAAAACCTAGCAGCTTCCACATTAAGAGATTGAATTTCTTGGAATATGATATTCTGGAGGTCAAAGAGCTAAGATTAAAACCAAGAATGACCTACCCAGTAAAACTGAGTATAATGCTTCCGGGGAAAATATAGTCATTCAATGAAGTAGAGGATTTTCAAGCATTCTTTTTTTTTTTTTAAAGCAATCGGGGTTAAGTAACTTGCTCAAGATTACACAGCCAGTTATTTCTGGGTGTGGTGCTGAGTATCGGAGCCCGGATTTGATCCCCAGGTCATGCTGACACTGGAGCCGGTGCTCTTACTCGCTGAGCCACCTGGCCGCCCCTAAGCAATTGGGGTAAGTAACTTGCTCAAGGTTACACAGCCAGGTGTTTCTGGGTGGGTGCTAAGTGTCTGAGCCCGGGATTCGATCTCCAGGTCTTCTGAACACTGGAGCCGGTGCTCTTACTCATTGTGCTACCTGGCCGATTTTCAAGCATTCTCGATGAAAAAAAGAGCTGAACAAAAAATTTGACTTACAAATACAAGAGGCAAGAGAAGCATGAAAAGGTAAACAGGAAAAAGAAATCATAAGGAACTTATTAAAGTTGAACTATTTACATTCCTACATGGAAAAATGATAATTGTAACTCATAAGACTTTTCTCAGTATGAGGATAGTTGAAGAGAATTTATATGTATATATACATAAATATGTATGTATGGGAGGGTATGTGTGTGTATACATATATATATACATATATATGTGAATGTGTGCATATGTACATAAATGTATACATAGAGGGCACAGGATGAGTTGAATATAAAGGGATGATATCTAAAAAAATAAAATAAAGAGGTGAGAGAGTAATATGTTGGGAGAAGGAGAAAGGGAAAGATAGATCAGGGTAAATTATCCCATATAAATGAGGCGAGACAAAACTGTTAAAATGGAGGGGAAGATCAGGAAGATGAAAAGGAATGGGTCAAACTTACTCTCATTGAATTTGCCTTTAGGAGGGAATAACATACATATTCATTTGGGTACTTCATCCTATAGGAAAATAGGGGAGAAGGGGAGAAGCGGGTGGATGACAGAAGGGAGGGCAGATTGGGGAAAGGGGTAGTCAGAAGAAAACACTTTTGAAAAGGGACAGGGTCTAAGGAGAAAAATAGAATAAGTAGGGGTGGGATAGGATGGAGGAAATTATAGTTAGTTTTTCACAATATAACTACTATGGAAATGTTTTGCATAACTACACATGTGCAACCTATAGTGAATTGCTTATCTTTCCAGTGGGGTGGGTGAGGAGGGAAGAAGGTAATAAATCTGGAACTCCAAGTTTTAAAAGCAAATGTTTAAAAATATTGCTTTTTACACGTACCTGGGAAATAAAATATATAAGCACTGGCGAATAGAAATCCATCTTGCCCTTCTAGAAAGCTGGGGGTGGGGTGGGGTATGGGGGAGGATATAAAAGAAAAGAGATTGGTGGAAGGGGTATTCAGAAGGCTTGCTATTTTGGGGTGGCCATAGGGGAAAGATGGGGAGAAAAATTTGGAACTCAAAATCTTGTGGAAATGAATGTTGAAAACTAAAAGTAAATAAATAAATTGAAAAAAGAAGTTATTATTCTATTGATTTGATTACTTACCAAAAGGAGTGATTAGTTCATCTCAGGGAGGCAGATAAATGACAAGATAGCTTGGGTGGAATGGTAGATATCTGGATGGATTATGGAGATGAAGCATAGCTTTTTTTTCTACCCCTATGACCAAATAAGAAATATAGTCAATAAAGCAGATTACTGTTCTTTGAACTCATTTCTCCTTAATCAATAGGACTGGAATCAGGACAGGAGCTTTCAAGTCCCAAAGGACTGAAGGTAATGATTCTGGAAATACAGATCCAGTATCAGGAGTCTGGTTCAGGAGAGTAGAAGCAAACTGAGAGATTGGCAGGGAGATGCCAGTTGTAGACATGATAATGCTTGTTAGTCAGATTATTTTACTTATCCTATTAGTTATTTGATGTTCATACAGGGAAATAGAGAAAGCCATACCTGTGATTCTATGGACATCTTTAATTCTTTAGGAACTGTCTCATTTTAAATTTCTTAATTGAGAAAAAGAACACATGGATAACCTAGGATTCAAAAATAATAGAACTATATTAATATGAAGCAAAAGACAGGACAAAGAAGATAATGAAGTAAGAAGACATGAATTAGGGGGCAGCTAGGTGGCACCAGCCCTGGAGTCATGAGGACCTGAGTTCAAATGTGACCTCAGACACTTAACAGAAAAACTAGCCGTGTGACATTAGGCAAGTCACTTAACCCCAATTGCCCTCCAGAAAAAAAAAAAAAACGGAAGAGATGAATTAGTAGGGGTTTTTAGTATTATAGACTAACATTTGAATCCTCAAATTTCTGGGTCCACTTGTGCTTTAATAGAGGCCATACTTCTGTTGTTCTCACATATTGCCTGGAGGGCACTGGCTTTACCTTCCCTATTGAAGAGGGGTTGGATTCCTGTTGCTTAGGCACATTTTTCATACCTGCTGAAGACAAAAAAAAATCTGCTCTCAAATGCACAGTAGCTGCAGGCCCTGGTCACAGCCTTTGTCCGCACTCATAGATCTAAGAAAAGAGATCCCTAACGATGAGACAGAAGTTGAGACTCCCAGATCTTGTCTTTGAGTCTTGAATCATGGTGCTGTGTTCATCAGGATGTCTAACAAGAGGCCTATTCTCAGCTGTGGCTAGCAATTTATGAATCTAACATGAGAGAGGAAGCCCTTGTTTAAGCCTCAAGGTCCCCAAGCAAAGACCTTTAGCTTCAAGTCCTGAATCACAGTGTCATGTTAGTCAGGATATCTGGATAACAATCTGGCTAGAGGATCATTATTCAGAACAATGATTCATGAGTGATGCAGAGGAAGTTCAAAGGTCCCCACTTCTGCATGGCAAGTTTACTAACTGGAGCATGCCATTCAATGATGTAATTCTTATTCTCTCTAGGATTTATAATAGTTGCATGGTTACCTATTCATAGAGGTATGGAGGTCAGGGGAGTTAGTCACAGCTCTAGTCAACAACTCATGGACAAGAAAAGAAATACCATTGGCCAACTTCGACCTCTTGGCCATTTGGCTGGCTGTTTCATTTGGAAACTGTCAAAAAGAGTTGACTCTTAGACATTGCAAGAAGCTTTATTAGTGGTTCATTGACACTTACCAGCACTATCAGTTGGATAAGCAGCATTAATTTCAAAAGCAGGAAGCAGAGCAACAGTGAAAATTAAATCAAGACAGGTGAAAGGAAGTAGGGCAGAACTCAGGGGAGTCTACATAAGGGTTTAGGTGATCCATGATGGATGGGGAGGGAAATTTCTGGACATTAGCTGAAAGTGGTAGAGATTTAAGCAGTCCAGGGACTGTCAGCAATTGCTCCACTGACTGGGAGTTTATATACTATTTCTTTGAAAGTCATTCTCCTCTTTGATCATCTGGATGGGAATGAAGCATTCCTCCTTGCTTCTCACCAAAGAAAAAGTTTCTCTTTAATCTCAAAATAAGGAAGAAAATTCTCTGTGAGCATCTGAACAACTATAGGCCTCATCTCCAGATAAAGAGTACAGAAAGTCCATCCAATGTCCTCACTTTGGGGTTACATTGGAAGTGCTGGCTTATTTCAAGGATGGTAGCCTATCAGAATATATAATCAGGAAAGGTCAAGGCATGGGGAGAGGGGTAGAAAATAGAAATTTTATCACAAGTGAAAGTTACAAATTAGGACAAATATTGAGATAAGGGTTAGGAGACATCAAAAAATCACTCAGATTAAGAAACATCAAAGAATTTATAGAGAAACATATTCTCACCTCAACTTATTCCTAAATGTAAAGGATTTATAGAAATATAATGGGACAAAATTAGCATCATTCCAATTAATTCTCTCTAACACTTGGGCACAGAAAAGAAAAAAAATCAGGAGAATTTCTGCTCCACTCCATTCAGTTTCTCCAAATAAATAATGGGAAGTGAGGTATAATGGTTAAATGTTTTCAGTAAATCTCTTATGGGAAAAATCTGAGATACTATCTAGACAAAATTGGTAAAAAGACAGTGAAGAAAGAAGCCTTTGAAAGAGACTTTTAAGATCATTTACCTTTTTTCATAGATTTGTTGTGTTTTTTTTTTCCTTTTCCCCAGTACAGGGAAATACACTTAGGTAAAAACACATTTTAAAATTCTCATCTGAACTAAGGGGATAACTAATTATTTCTTATACTTTAATTAAAAAAGACTAAATTAATTAACATCCTTTTCTCTTATAAATAGATTTTCTGTGCCAATTACAAATATTCATTTTTAGCTTGTATATATGATGAAAAAAATTTCCCTGTGATAAATCCTTAAAAGATATGTGTGTACCCTAGACTATATACTTTTGAATATAGCATATATAGTTATAGATAGTCTATATATAATTATACATAACTATATATAGCTATAAACATTTTGTCCTTCTCCCTTGATCTAATTCATTTCTCCAGAAAATGATATAAAATATAATATAAATAATATAATATAATATAAAAATCACCACAGAATTAAGTATCCATTAGTCTATTATTTAGAATTCTCCAACTCAATATTACTTTTCCCACCATCTCCTTTCTTTCTCATTAAATAGGACATATGCATAATATACTCCAATTTTTCCTTTTCTTTTCTACAGCTCACTACTTTCTATTAGATAATTCTGTCTCAGGTGAATTTCTTCTTTACTCATACACATACAATCACTTTAAACTTTGTTTCTTGCAGCTCTTCTTGCCTAGTTACCATAGGAAAATTTCTCTTATCCTTCAAGTGCCTTGAAGTCAACAGCCATCAAGGATGCCTTGAAGTCTCCTTCATATTTTTTTCTTAAAAGTCCCTATCTTTCCTGTGTACATGCACTAGCATTCTAGATAATTATTTTATTTACTCTATTATTCAACTTTATTATATGTTAATGACTTGTATGTGATAGTAATATTTTAATGATCATAGTTGAATTTGTTCCTTCTTATCTTCTAAAGTTTTAGAAGAGTTAAACCAAGCAAATAGAAAGCCTGACCTTTTGGAAAAAGCAAACAACTTGACTAGGGTTAGAAAACCTGGGTTATAGTACTGGCACAACTAATACAGGAAATGTTTGATCAAGTAGTACTAATCCTCCTGCAGTTTCTAAAACTCTTTTAGTTTATAAGAATGCAGCATTTGAGGAGAGGCTAGGTGGCGCAGTGAGTAGAGTGCTGGCCTGGAGTTAGGAGAACCTGAGTTTGGTTCCAGCCTCAGACACTTAACACCCACACAAAAGAAACTAGCCGTGTAACGTTGGGCAAGTTACTTAACCCCAACTGCCCTCAAAAAAAAAAAAAAAGAATGCAGCATTTGATAAATATTTGACTTGGTGCTCATATATTGCTTTGATCCATACAACAACCCTTTGAGGTTGGTATTGTTAGTCTTACTATTCCTATTTCACAGATGAAGAAACAAGCTTAGGGAAACTAAGCGACTCTCCCAAAATAATCAACTGGCCAATAAGTTCTAGAATCAAAAGTTTCTCCCTGGAATTAACAGCTTAATTATAAAGGAGACATTAATTGATATTCAATCCTTTCAAATAAGTAGATACAAAATATCAAAAAAATCATGTAAGCCTTTATCATGCAGTCTAATGAAAAAGTCTCACCAGAAGGAGTATAGAATAACACATTATATCACCACATTCATCCTTTGATCAATATGAAATTTGTAGAAGATGAAAAACAATTGGGAGGGTGAGATTTCTTTTTTTAAGTGGTTTTCATGGACAATAACAGAAAGACCCTTTGTAGAAGAGATGCAACAAAGGGTTGAGGTCATAAAATGATTATTACTCCTCATAGATTAGAGTTTCTAGACAAAAGTCTTTTTTTTCCTTTTGTTCCTGTCAGCATGACAAAAATCAAAAAACTGTTGGAATGAAATTGAATATTATATGTTTGTGAATCTGATGTCAGAATTCAGTTGGAATGTAAAAGAAAAGCATTGTTGAGACCCAAAAATTGCACTTTAAGTAAATGACTATGATTAGCCTTTTTAGTGTACCCTGTCTCCATAGAAGAACACAACACTCAATTACACATGGCTCACAGAGCATCATGTTGTATTCTAAAATTAACCAGAAGAAAATGAGTACATGCTTTGTTATTTCTCATTTGGTGTTGCTTGTAAAAACATATTCATGTATCTTCAGGCCCCTAGTAGTGGGCTGATTCAAATCTGTTTCATCTTTCCATAGCAAGTTGACACACTGGACTTTTGAGAGAGCCTACACAGAGAAAATATGTACATTGCCATGTTTTATTTCTGTCAGAAACCTATCAACAACTGCAGCTGCCTAGTACTGTCACCTAGCCTGAAGTCTGCTTCAGGCTTACTGAAAAGTGACATGTGGAGATATTTACATGTCCCTAGGCCGCACTTCCTGCTGTCATTGGTCTGCCAAATATAAAGTTGGAAACACTTAAAATAAGATTCAGGACTATTGGCTTCTCTATTTAAGAGAGTGCTATCCCCTATGCTTTTAGAATAGTAAGTCTCTTTGAATTGTTTACACCTATTTCAGGGCTGCAAGAACTTTACTCCAAACTTGATGTAATCCAAGATAACATACAAGGGATTTATGAGGCCTTCCAGAATCAATGTAGTGGAGAATATAATATTCCATAGTGCTTGAATTGGGTCATAAAGATCAACAGGAATGTTTTCCCTGACTGCAAAGTTGTTATTTGATTGATAGCTTTGATTTAGGAGAAAATTTGCATTGAACTATCTAATTTGTAAATAAGAATGACCGAAAGTATAAATAAGCTTGTGTCAATGCAATATTTCCTCTATTAACAATTTTAAAGTAATTGGAGTTCATGGATTCATATAAAATAGCCAAGTGATGTGGTGTATAGAGTTCTGGATTGGAGGTTGGAATCCCTCTCAAAAATTTACTCTGTATCATATCACTTAACCTCTCTCAACCTCAATTTTGTTACATGTAAAAATTGTGTAATTATCACACATATCACAGAATTGTGAGGAATCAATGATTTAATATTTGGAAAAGTTCTTCATACCCATTAAAGCTCTATATAAATATTAGCAATATTACTTGAGTACCATTATCTCCCTGTTTCTAAAGAAATATTATTTATATTTAATGTGTTTTTCACCATTCATTCATTCAGTAGCCATTTGTGAAGACTCTTCTAGTGGAAATATGGTGCTGGGTGCTGGGGATAAGTAAATGAATGAACATAAAAGCATTTATTAAGTCCATATTATTGTACCAGGAGCATTGTGAAGATCTGGGAATACAAATACAAACAAACAAGGCAGTCCTTGACCCCAAAGAACTTGGATTTTATGAGGGATGACAAAATATAAAGGGGAATTAAAAATAATGAGTATGTGTTTAAAATGACAAGTAAGTGTTGTGCTGGCTTAGTTCTGGGCAAGAAAGGGGGAAAACTCATCATTTAGTGGGCAGAATTCAAGTTTGGGTGGGTGAGGGATGAGAAAGTCAGCATTCAGGATAATATTATTTTCATTGTGACCGGGTGCTACTGTACTTCACATCCTTGCACTCACCTACTTACCCCCCCCAACTTCATCCCTCCCAACACATACACAACCTCCCCTCATAAAATGATTGTAAAGGATATAATGTATGAACAAACATGGTATCATATAAGAATGATAGTGCATGAGTAAGAGCACCATCCTGGAGTCGGGAGGATGCAGGATCGGTTCCGGCCTCAGATACTTAACACCCACACAAAATAACTGGTCGTGTAACCTTGGGCAAGTTACTTAACCCCAATTGCTTTATAAAAAAAAAGAATGATAGTGCACTGAATAGGAATATAAGCCAGGTAAGTCGTGCTATGTGAAGTCAAAGAAAGGAAAAGGAAATTAAAATATGATTGAGGGAATCAAGGAAAATTTCCTGTAAGAGATCATTTTTATTGGGTCTTAAAAACTGCATAGTATTATAAGAGGTGGGGTTGGAGGAGGGGAGAGAATACAGAGAAGAGGATATCACAAGCATAAAGGATGGCATGAACAAAGACATGGGAAATGGAAAACACTGAGGCATAAGGGGCATAGACTAGTTTGGTCTGACAGGAGAATAGTGCATGTAGTGGGCAGAAATATATGACAGACGTGGAAAGGTTATGAAGCAATAGACTATGGAAGGTCTTAAATACCAAATGACTGACTTTTCATCTCCATTAGAATGTGAGATCCTTGAGAACAGTGCCTGCCTTCATTTTCTACCCATAAACCTAATACATGGCATTATACTTGGCATGTAAGTGATTAATAAATGCTTCTTCATTCATTTTCATATCTGAAGGACATTATTTTGGCAGAGATTAGTGGTGGGGAGACCAGTTAAGGAGATGTTACAGAAGCTGCTTCTTGACAAGAAGTATTGATTTAGGAGCAACTTGAATATTGAAATGCAGAGTTGGAGATTAGCACAGTTACAAAGATCATTGCAGGATTTAGAATTTTCAGATTTCTACCAGTATTTTTTTTTTCATTAAAAAATAATAGTATGGAGAGGATAACTGAAACATGTCTAATTGCTTTATAAATATTTTGGTTTTCTTTACATTTCTTTAAGGTCACTTTCTCTATCCATCATTGTTTGAATGACACATACTATCATTAAGATTAAAGAAGTGACTGACATCAAATTAGCAGGATAACTCAGTGGATCTTGTTTCTTTTAGGTATATGCTTTTGTAAGGCTTGTTTAATACAGCAGGTGTGTTAAAGAGTGCACATAAAGAGGGACACAGTTCTTTGAAGGAAAGCCTACAGTCTGGTGAAGCTTGCTGTAATTAGATTTTGGTACCTGGGTCCCATTCTTATTTGACTTTACAAATTTTCATTTGAACACCAAATGTTTCAAAGCATATGGACATCCATAGTAATCCATATGCCACATGACAGTTAGCAGTTATCTTTTTAGGATTCAAACAATGACAAAATTTCAGAAATGATTTGACTGTGAAGTAGATGACTTTAAACAGTACCTCAGGTTTAATGCATATGCTGGAGGCTCTAGAGGGCTGAAACGGTACCTTTTTAGCTCCATTGTTTCTCTTTCTCTTTGTACACCCCAAGATTGCTGATAAATATTTAGACAATTCTATTGGGAATTAAACTCTTGGAATGAGAGACAACTTATCATTAAGTGTGAATGACAGTAGCCTTCATCTACATGTTCTTCTATAAATGATAGCATCACTTTTTTTTCTTTTTTTCTTTAATAGAAAGAACTGACAGTTTATAATGAAACCCAGATGGTTGGGAACAACTCACAAGGCAATCTAAGTAATGTAACTGCAAATTATAAGATCATGTATTAAGTAAATGGAAAACTATCCTCTAGAACATTTCCTACATCCACTGAATTAAAAAATTCCATATGAGAAGAAACTAATTAAAGAAGTTAGATAGTATGGATAAAAATTATTAGAAAAAAAGAACCTTTCCAAACACCTGAAATTAATCTTAGTAAAAATATATAATCCTTGCAAGATTTAGAAATGTCTACAGGACAATGTTATCTCACAACCACCTACTCAGAGATTTCACCTTAAAGTTGATCAAGTCCCAACAGCAAAAATATAGAAGAGATGCATAATTCATACCTTTTCTCCTATTCTCTCAAACTAGTGTCTAGTAACTGTCTGTTGAACTGAATAAGAAAAGCCATGGAATTAAAAATATGAATATCCCTGAATATCTTATAAATTTTAACAAACCATGATAATCAGAGGTAACAGTAATACAGTAGAAGCAGAATTGTGTAGGGTTAGACTGCTAACCTTGCAGCCATGAACACCTGGGTTCAAATTCTACTTCTGAAATATAATGGCTGTGTGAAGCTGAGCAAGTTACTTAAGTTCTGACCTCTCTAGGCAACCCTCTGAGAATTTATGTGGCAGAGAAAACACTGACCTGAATTAGTAGAGGAACTTTCATCACCTGGAAGTTCCCTCTGCACATGAAATCCCTTTTCCCCTTTATGTCAATTTAAAGTTTACAAAGTCCTTTGAGAGTACAAGTAGGCTTTGTACAGGCCCAGATCACTTAAGATGGAGGCACCCATTTGGAAAATGATAGTGATTTGCTTCTGAGAGAAGACATCCTAAATTTTCTTTCTCCTTGGATCATAGCAGACTAATACTGTTCTAGCTGCATAGCTGGAACAAGCTGCATCTTTAAAATATCCAAACTAGGGCAGTCTTGTTCTTTCTTTCCAATATCCCCCAAGGGATGAATTATTTACTATTTTTCTCTGTTCATAGGTTGTTTTTATGTATTTATTTGCTTACTGTTTCCACCATTAGATTGTAAACTCCCTTAGATATGGAATTGTTGTCTCTTTTTTTAATTTGTTCATTTAATCCCAAGTGTTTAGCATAGTGCCTAGCACATAGTAGGTACCTAAAAATGCTTATTGACTAAGTGACTGAAATTGAAGTATAACAATTTGTTTAACCATTTCTCAATCAATGGGTATCTTTATTTCTAATTATTTTCTATGACAAAAGTGATGCTGTAAATATTTCAGTAAAAAGGAGACTTTCTTATCAGTTTTGGATTGTTCTTTATCCATAATCTGGGGCTTAGATTTAATGACCTCTAAGTGACATACAACACTGAATCTATGATCCTGTGGTCCTTATCTTATTATAATGAGCATCTCCAAGTTTACCTCAACTAGTATTTAAATGAGATTAGTTAACACCTGGCCCATACTGAATGCATTTTTGGCTTGATAGAACCTGCTGGACTTGAATCTACTGATCTAGGACAACCTTCATACCATGATGAGATATCAGAGGAGAATTTCCTCATTCCATGCCACAAGATAATTGTGAACAAATATAATTCTTATGTTTTAAAATATGTCTCTTTTGTGTATACATGCAGCTATGTGTCTATATGTTTACATGAATACACACAATATGCATATATGTTGGCACATGTATACATATATACATCCATATCTTTATACCTGGTCTATTCAGACTTTTTAAAATATATCTACTATTTACAAAAGCATAAAATTTTGTATTTTTATAAGTATATGTGAAAACTCATCAGCAGAGAAATGCATATTTCTACAATCTGTTAAAAAATGAAAAACTCCGGACATTCTGTGATATTTGTTACTTTATCTGATTTCAGTGATAGCTACAATTTTTACTGCTTTCTTTCAGATTTTAAGACTGAACAGAAATTTCTGGTTCATGGGCTGAATCACCAAAATGGACAATTTTTCAGGTAGATTAAAATATAAGAACCAGGAACAATATATACCCAAGTACTCCTGAGACTGAAAGAAATTGACTAAACTTCATGAAGCATCTCCACAGGCTCTGTCCCCTGGATCATTCCCTGAAGATTGGAAAATGGACAGCATAATTCCATTTCTCTTTTTAACCAAAGCCTCAGGATAGACTAGAAATTTATGGATATTAGTTTCCCTTAGGTTACAGAAAAAGTAATAAGCTTATATTAACAAAATAGGTTTGTGAACATAAGAAAAACATATTGTTAAAACTAACATGATTTAGGAAAATAATTGTATCTATCCTCTTAACATTTTTTAAATTCCTTTAGGATATTGTTATGTAACAGAAAGGGAGCAAAATACAGAGTATGGCCCTAAAATTGAGAGAATTTATTTCATGTACTATTGGTAAAATTAATATTGAATATAACTTCAAAGGAACATTCTGTTATTTTGAAAATAGTCTTTTTGAATTGGGAAATAGCCTATAATAATTCCTGATAAACATGCTATGTACAATTGCATTTTTAAGTAACAATTTGTCTACATAATCAAAATTATTTACTAAAATATATGTATGTGTGAGTGTTTGTGGGTGCAATTTAGGGAAAAGTTTGGGTGTTTGTGTGCATGAGAGAGAGGACTTTTTTAAATTTGTTAGTGAAGGAGAATGTTTATTGAGAGCTTAGAAAGGAAAAGCAAAAAATGCAAAGAAATATTGTTTCAGCCATAAGCTTACAGAAAGCATCACATGAGAACAGACTTAATTTTCATCTTGTCCTAACATCTTAACATTCTTATGTAGTACTCAGGATACCATCATACTCTGTTCTCCAGAAAGCTACCTTTGATTTGTAATGTATTGTTGGTTAGTATCTGCTCAAATACATAGTTCTTGAGACTTCACTGATATTTCTACTTGAACTGAAACAACTACACATTAATTATAGCAAAATACTTTGAGTTAATAGTACAGCAAGATAAGTAACAAGAAAAATCCTTCATATATAAAGTTTCAAACTCCCCCAAAAGTTAACAGAAGCACGAGTGAAGAAAGGACCACATGAGACCAAACCTCCTTGGGAATGGAGCACATGTGGGCAGGGAACATAAATGAAAAAAGATAAAATGTAGGCAAAACTTGTGGCCAAGAACTCAAATGACAGGAGCAACTAAAGCTTCTTATTATGCTTCAACGTTATGGATGACCTCTGATGAGATTACTTGCCAGATAAACTGCTCTCTGTGAGACATTTCTGCAGTCTATCTGCATTATCTTTTACTGTTGCCATCTGCTGGATGACAGCTGTGATGCTTGTCTTCCGATCCAGGGAGAAGCATAACTTTTACCAAGAAACCCAGGGATTGCAATCAAATCACATCTAGTTAACCAGCTCACATACACACACACACACACACACACACACACACACACACACACACACACAACCCAGTAAAATCCTTCTGGGTTAGATTAAACCAGCCCAACTGATTGCCCCACATTTTTGGTAAGGGTCTCCTGTTTAAACTATTTTGTTCCCAAATTCCTTTTATTTCTATCATGTGACTGGGGCACTAGCCTCGGTCCTTTAAAATCATCTTGGGATTTTAGTAAGCAAAATTTAAAAGGTGCTCTGTAGAACTGAGATTGGGGAATTCTTTTTAACCTCAGAAAATTTTTATTATATTGTCATTCAAGCTAAATCGAGAATAAGGCCAGGGCTACCTGGCCCTTGAGTGATTTCCCACCTTCAACCAAAATTACTGTAGCTCTTTTTCCCACTCTCTTAGAGTTGATTGATATTGTTTTCCTTTCTCGTAGTGTCTTTAACTGATGTAACTTGAGGTGAAGAAAGATTTACTGAGATGCTTTCAGATGGATGATTTATCTTTTCCTCCTTATCTATAGGACTAAATGTCCACTTACCATAGGTAAACAACTGCTCTCTGGTATCTTATGAGTGATAATTTATTAATTAACTACCTCTCTGGGTATATGGATGTAGGTAAACATTTAAGGTATCACATTCTAGTAAAAGGAAAATTGTATGTAAATAAAAGAAATTTTAATGCAAATAATGTATAATTCCTAAGAAATTCTGACAAAATAATTATACCCCTACACTAATCAAGGGGCTAACTATACCTCTGGTGTTTCTATGGCAACAACAAAGAAAGCATAGTAGAGCAGCTTGGGCCACCCATTTTTAATATATAAAAGGAGAAAATCATAGCACCTGCATTGATGTCTGAAATTCTCCCAGAGATTTGCATGATTTTCAAAAATTCAAAAATAGTTCAGTCAGTCAAACTATATTTGAATAACCATGTGATGCATGGAACTAGGCCAGATGTTTCACCTTAAGCCATTGGAACCTGTCTTTTATGTGCTGCCTTACCTACAGGAAAATCTGAGAATCCTGTTTGAGCTCATCTGGATGCTCAGGATGTCTGGTATTTCAATCAGTCATGGTCAATTGCTCTAGTCATGAGAAAAGCTCCTACTGGGCACTCACCAAGTTATATTCATTCCTTATTGTCAATATCCTACTTGGATCTCCTAGGTGAGGTACCATATAGATAGTTCTATTATATTGATCCCTTTGATCCTAAGGCTATTAAATGTTCACATTGACTTCCATGGAGAGAGCAAAATGAGCAACATGGGATAGTAAAATGAATTCCATTCTTAGAATCAAAAGACCCAGGATTAGTCCTGGCTTTTTCACTTACTAGTGATATGATCCTGAGCAAATTTTAATTTCTCTAATATTCAGTTTCCTCATCTGCAAAATGGGATAACCCTAATAATACTTACCTGGGAGATAGCATGACTTAGAGCAGAATCAAACACTAGCAAGGGCTTCATTAGACCCACAACATTTGTGAGTGCAACAAAGCCATATTAAAATGTAATTGGGAAATATTTAACAAAATAAATAAAAATACAACAAAACATAGCTAATATTAATTTTGATACCAAGTAATTATTAGGACAACAGGAATCCCTATATAGGCAAGCAAATCAACTAAAAAGCTACTCTAATAAGCTAAGTTTCAGTTGATGAAGGTGTAAATAATAATGGTAGCAGTAGCCAAGGAGAGATGGGATATATGCCTTCTTTATAAATGTAAAAATGACAGGATTTGGAAAGTTATTAGATATGGGGGGAAACAGAAATGGGAATTGAAAATGACACACAGTTGCAAGCTTACATGACTGGACAGACAGTTATGTCCTAGATACTAATAAGAAAGTTAGGAAGAGAGGACCATTTGGGAGAAAAGATAACTTCTGCTTCGGATATTGATGAAACATCCAATTAAAGTTGTTTAATAAGCTGTTGGACATATAAGACTAGACATCAGAGGAGAGGACAGGACAGGTATAACAAAGAGATCTAAGAATCACCTACTGAGAGATGCTAATTGAATGTAATGAGTAAAAGTGAAATAGTATAAGGGGAGAAGAAAAGAAGGCCCAGGGAAGAGCTTTGGGGGATACCCACAATTAATGAGCATAATCAGGTTTAGGATCTCCAGCAAAGGAGACTAAGAAGAAGCCATCAGACAGGTAGGAGGAAAACTAGGAGAGAACAGAGTCACAAAATACTAGAGAGAAGAAATTATCCAAGAGAAGAGGATGATCAAAATGTTAAAGACTTCATAGAGGTCAATAAGATGAGGAGTGATAAAAGGACATTGAATTTGTCAAATGACTTCATTGATAACTTTGAAGAGTACAATTTAAGTTGAAGTGTTAGGTCAGTAGCCAGGATGTAGAGAGTTAGAGTGAGACAAAACATGGTCGCACCAATTGTAGGCAATCTTCTCAAGGAGTGGAGCTAAAAAAATAAAAAATTTTAAAAAGGGGAAAGGAGACATGTGTATTTACTTTTAGTGTGGCTGAATGATCCAATTAAGGGATTTTTGAAGAAGGATGTGTTTATAGTTGTGGGTGTGTTTGCAATGAGTAAAGAAGTAGCCACAAGTGAGAGACTGGGGATAGTATAGGGGGCAATTTGCTGGAGTTGGGGTAGAATGGGATCACTTGGGCATGGAGTGGTTTGCTTTGGCAATGAGTAGGGCCACCTTTTCCTATTCAAAATAAGAGGAGCTGAAAGAATCTGTGTCATATGAGAATGAGTAAAGGAACAGAAAATGGAGCTCTTAGTGAATGGCCTCATTTATTTTTTGCAGTGGGTCCTCAGCTGAGGTCCTGTGAGAAGGAGGAGCTAAGGGAAGTTCGAAAAGGCTTGGAAAGGTTTGGAAAGGCCACTGTTATAAATAGGAGAGTGCACAGAGTAGAGAAAAAGAAGTAGTGAATAGAATAGCATAAAAGGTTTGTCAACTAGCAGTCAGGTCATAATTGAGATTAAATGACATTAATTTGTTGTGCACCCAATCAGCATGGTTTCACAATTTTACCTGGTGTCATTCAGCTTCAGGTGCAAAGGAAGGGCCTGATAGAAGTAAACTGAGGCTGAGGTTTTGTAGGGAAAGATGTTCAACAGGATAAGGGGGCAAGAGACTTGAAAGACAAGGACAAATTTAACTGGTCCACCAAAGAGTCAAAATGAGAAAGACAAAAGGGTATAACCAGGGCTGGGGTGATGGCCTGGAAAAGAACTGAAGGATGGAAGGACTGGAAGGTTGCAGTGAGAGTGATGACAAATGTTTAAAGTATCAAGGCAGAGAAAGGGCTGGAATGATAACAGATAAAGATATTTAAATAAAGAATTTCAGAGTTCATGAATATGTAAGTGGAACTCTTGTGATAGATGGCAAGATCAAAGGTGTAACCACTGCTATATCTAGCTGAGGTGAGGTGGAGGGGTAGGTCATGGGAACTGAATAAATTGATGACTTTTGAGGTTAAGTTATTTTAAAGAGTATCAATGTTTATATTTAAGTCCCCTATTCTGAGAGTAAGAAGAGTTGGAAAGGAAAAAATTAAGAAAGGTGAGTGGTGGGTAGAAAACTGGTTTTGAACAATAATAGTCAGGGGTTCAGAATCAGTGGAACAGGGAGGGTATGAGAGAATTGAAATGTGTTGATCATATAAGTATGAGTTCAGATTCATTATTTTCCACAAAAATTTGGACTGAATTCCCTAGGAATTAAGGCATTAAGATTTATATAGCTGGAAAGTGGGGGTTGGGAAGCAGGGACAAGAGGTTGCCCTTGTACTGTAACTTATGGAATTATAAGAGGTTGAGGAGAGCGGCTGTAGATTGATAGAATGACTTCCCAAGGTGGCTAGGAAGTTCCCTTCCTTCCCAGGCTGGCATAGGCATAACTGTTATTAATAGGTGGCTTGAGATGGTAACTGGAACATGATATGATCTTCTAAAAGTCATTAAACTTGCCTCAATTTCAACATTTGTAAAATGGGGATACCTGGAGCATTCAACCTAACAGGATTGTTGTGAGGCTCAAAAAAGAAATCAAATGAGAAAAGATAGGGAGGAAGAAGAAACAATAATGCAATAATCACTTCAATTTTGGAAAAAAAACACAAATAGCTTTTATTAAGAGTAGAATATAATCTCCTGGGGAGATTACAATGATACAATTGATTTTGCACTTTTGTATATGTATGCACAATTTTTATCACAGTGTTTAGCATATTGTAGCTACTATAATAAATGTACATTAATTGACTAATAAATGTGTGCTGGGTGAATGAAAGGGTGGATGGAAAAATTATTTTCCACTAGGAAATAAATGCTTATAATAGGGCATGTATGATTCTATAATACACTTTTTAATTTGCCTTCTGATTACACATCTCACTATATGACATTTGCTTCCCAAAAGAATCACAATGACATTAATGCCTGAAATTGATCTGGCTTTTTTTTCCTTCTCTCTCTAGATCTTATAATTACTTTCCTCCTACACATACTAGCATTCATCAAGTACTTCTCCCTGTCTTGGTCAATGTGCTCCCTCAGGTGGTCCAAACCCCAATGCCTGGTACATTATAATAGGTACTTATTGATCTTCTGTTGAAAATTTTGACTATTAATGTCAATGTTTGAATTATTGGGGAGTTAACAGAATTATTCTTTCCAAAAATAGCTTAACTTATTTCTGCTCATATATAACCCACTCAAATCCCTTGGTACTCAGTGGCTGAAGTTAATAGAAGTATGTGTTTAATAATTTGAGAAAGCTAAACTGTCTTTTTCCACATTTTTTTCTCTCACTGTGTGTGTGTATGTATATATATATTCTCACAAGCTTACTTGTGAGACAAATAGAAACAGAAACTATATAAACATATATGGATATTTTAGTGTGGAGATAGAAGGAGGGAACAAATGGATGAATTATGAATATGTTTGAGAGGTCTTTCCAATTTAATACACAAGCATAACATTTAGAAACAGACTGGTATCTTTACAATTCCATCTGGAATTCATGGATGCTCACAATGGTTGCCTGACATTAAAAAGAGGCATTAAGATAGGTAGTTTACAAAAGCAAAGAGAAGCAAACATAAATATCAACACAGTTATATAATAACTTGAACAGCATACATATTTGGTTTAAGATATGCACTACCAATACATAGTAACAGTAATTAATTTTCAATGGATTATGAAATCTGTTTCATCACATGCACATATATGCACATATGCACATTTGGGCAAATTTATGTGTTTCTAAAAGTACCTTTAATAGCAGATAGTTTTTAGGAAAATGATCTTATGTTAGAAGATGTCCTTCATAAGATATCAATTAATGAAATATCCACAAAAATGTTCAAATATAAGAAATGCAAAGGATGTTATTTAATAAAGGTCTCAGAAGATGGTGGAGTAGAAACAGGACTTCTACATGGCTCCTGCTCCTATCTTCTTCAATTCATGTAAAAAATGATTCTAAACAAACTTTGGAGCTACAGAACCCACAAAATGACAGAGAGAAGCTAACCTCCCTCTGAATCCAGCCCAGAAGGCCAGCAGGAAAGGGACAGGGCAGCATGCTGGGAGCTGAGCCCAGCCCCAAGTGAGCCAGAAGTTTTAGCCTCAGGGTAGCCACAACAAGCAGCTATGGTGGTTTCCAGAATTATCAACCCATGGATACTAAGGACAAAGTGAGAGGTCAGTGTGGTGTGGACTCTGGGAACCAGGAGCTCAGGAGTGCTGTCCGTCCTTTACCCCCTGGAGGGAGAAGCAACTGAGGAGCCACGGCCATGCAACCACTGCCACATCACTGCTTCAGAGCTCCTGGCCTGCAGATTGTAGGGGGACCAAGCGACCATTCCAAGGGGTAATCGTTCTTGCATTAAACTGCTTGGATCTGGATTGCAGTCTAGGGTAGAGGTCCTGGTGTGTGTGACCAGTTTGCCAGAGCATGTGGAGGCTTCAGAGAGGGCACCTAACTAATAGCTCCAGCAACTGCAAAAACCCCAGTGATTTTGGACAAAGCTCCACCCTCTGGTAGCAGAGTTCTACTGTGTCAAAAAGCTCAAAAGTCAAGTAATTTAGCGGCAACATTATCAAGCAAAGGAAGCAAAGCAAGCAGAGCAATCCAACATTAGACTCCTACTCAAAGCATTGAACAGGAGAAAGACAGTGAAGTCAGAACTGCTTCACCAAAAGCTTCTAAGAAAAATATAAGCTGGTTACAGGCCATAGAGAAGCTTAAGAAGGATTTTAAAAACCAAATAAGAAAAGTAGAAGAAAAATTGGGAAGAGAAATGAGAATGATGCAAGAAAATTATGAAAGGAGAATCTACAACCTGACTGAAGAAAATAACACCTTAAAAGTAGAATTACTCAAATGGCAAAAGAGGCTCAAAAAGCCAACAAGGAGAAGAATGCCTTAAAAAAACAGATTTGCCAGATTGGAAAAAAAATCTCAAAAGCTCACTGAAGAGAATCATTCCTTCAGAATTAGATTGTAGCAAAGGGAACCTAGTGACTTTATGAGAAATCAAGATACTATTAAACAGATCCAAACAAATGAAAAAAAAAAAAGGCAAAGTGAAAGATCTAATTGGAAAAACCACTGACCTGGAAAATAGATCCAGGAAAGATAATTTAAAAGTTATTGGACTACCTGAAAGCCATGATCAAAAAAAGAACCTAGAAATCATCCTTCAAGAAATTCTCAAGGAAAATTACCCTGTTGTTTTAAAACCAGAGGGCAAAATAGAGGTTGAAAGAATCCACCAATCACCTCCTGAAAAAGACAACCCCCCCAAAACAAAAAAAAAAAACTTCTAGGAATATTATAGGCTGGTTCCAGAGTTCCCAGATCAAGGAGAAAATATTACAAGCATCCAGGAAGAAACAATTTGAATATTGTGAAAACACAATCAGGATAACACAAGATCTGGCAGCTTCTCCACTGAGGGATTGAAGGGCTTGGAATATGATATTCTGGAGGTCAAAGGACCTGAGAATAAAACCAAGAATCATCTACCCAGAAAAACTGAATATCATGTTTCAGGGGAAAGTATGGTCATTCAATAAAATAGAGGACTTTCAAGCATTCTTAATGAAAAAACCAGAATTGAAGAGAAAATTTGACACTCAGATATAAGAAGCAAGAGAAGCATAAGAAGGTAAACAGGGAAAAGAAATCATAAGGAAATTATCAAAGTTGAACTATTTACATTCCTATATGGAAAAACAATTTTAACTTACGAAACTTTTCTCAGTATAAATATAGTTGAAGGGAATCGAAATGTATATATTTGTGTGTGTGTATGTTTATAGAGGAGGGTATGTGGAGGTATGAATACATATGTGAGTGAGTATATATATATATATGTATATATACACATATATGTGTGTACTGGTATACATAGACAGAGAGCACAGGACCAATTTAATAGGAAAGAATGATACTTAAAAGGTGAAATTAAGAGGTGAAATAGGAATATAATGAGAGGAGATGGGGAGAGACAGAATGGGTTAAATTATCTCATACAGAAGAGGCAAGGGAAAACTGTTACAATGGAGGGGAAGAACAGGGAGGCAAAAGGGAATGAGTCAACCTTGTTCTCATTGAATTTGGCTTAGGAAAGGAATGACATACACGCTTAATAGTGTATCTCGCCCTACAGGAGAGTAGGGGGAAGGCAATGAGAGGGGGATGATGGAGGAGAGGACAGGATTTTGGGGAGGGAAGTTGATAACACCTACTTTTGAAAAGGGACAGGATCAAAGTCAAGAATAGAACAAGTGGGAGGTTGGGATAGGATGGAGGGAAATATAGTCAGTTTTTCACCATATATCCACTATGGAAATGTTTTGCATAGCTACACATGTACAACTTATATTGAATTGCTTATCTTTCCAGTAAAGGTGGGTGATGAGGGAGGGGAGGGAAAGAATCTGGAATTCAAAGTTTAAAAATGAAATGTTTAAAAATATACATTATTTTTTTAAAAAGCAATTGGGGTTAAGTAACTTGCTCAAGGTCATACAGCCAGGTATTTCTGGGTGTGGTGCTAAGTATCTGAGCCAAGATTTGATCCGCAGCTCATCCCAACACTGGAGCCAGTGCTCTTACTCACTGAGCCACTTGGCCACCCCTACATATATTATTATTGTTGTTACTATTATTATTATTTTACATGTACCTTGTAAATAAGATATACAGGCACTGGGGCATAGAGATCCACTGTGCCCTACTGGAAAGTCAGTAGGGAGATGGGGGAAGATATGGGAAAGAGCAGACTGGGGGAGGGGATATTCAAGGAGATCACTGTTTTGGGGTTGTGGGTAGGGGAAAAATGGGGAGAAAATTTGTAATTCAAAATCTTGTGGAAATGAATGATGTAAACTAAAAATATAAAAAAAGGGAGGAAAAAAAATAAATGTCTCAGCTGGGAATGAAACAGTTTTTTAAATACTCTTAAGTAAATCAGTTGATTTCTCTTTGTCACATTTCCCAAGTTATAAAATATGAGTTTCAGTGTCTCCATATATTTTAACACTGATTAGGCTAATGGACATTTTATTGTAATTTACAATGTTTACCATGTACCTACTGTGCAATTTGCTAACCCTTAGGGATATAGGACAATTTATGTCATACATAAGTCCTATCCTTGGAGAATTTACCATATCAATCAATCAACAAGCATTTAAGGGTCTAATGTGGACCAGGCTCTGTTCTAGGTGCTAGGGATACAAATACAATAAATGAAAAAATCCCTACTTTCAAGGATCTTATATTCTACACTGAGTTGGTATCACAAAATGTATGTATAGATAGATAAATACATGTGCATATATACACACACATATACATGTGTCTATATATAACACCTAAATATATGTATGTATATATGCATATATATATACATGCAGCATTAATTTTGTTAGATAACTCCAATGCATCCATAAGCATGTCTCAGATTAAAACTATAAAAGTACATTGAAATACAAATGATTCATATTAGGAAATCAGGGAAAGGGGTAACTGCAACACACATAACTGAACAACTACTAAGAACAATAGATGTTAGGTGCCAAAAGCATGGTACAGATTTTACATGCTAGAGGGTAGTCTCATGAGGAGGTGATATTTAGACTTAGCCTTGACATTTCAATGAGCATGAGAGTTTGGATGAAAGAAGCAAATAGTAATGTGTTATGATACTAGAGTTGAAATGTCTTGGGTTATTGATGAGATGTGAGAAGAAAGGCAGAGGGCAAAATAAAAGCTGACTCCAAGTTTTGGAACTTGAGTTCCTGAGAGCATGATATACTGTGTGTGTGTGTGTGTGTGTGTGTGTGTGTGTGTGTGTGTTGGGGTTAGGGATGGGGTTCCAGTGAGATTTGAATAATAGCTAAAGATTTCCAGAAGTTGAAGGACAGAGACATTAAAAGATAAAGGTAAGAGCCTTCAGAAAGAAAAAAAAATAGGTATTCTCTACCCTCAAAAGAATGGGAGGAATGATTACCTCAGTTGTTTCTAAAGAGGCCAATAAGACAATGAAGTACCTCTAGAGTATAGACTCCATTTCTACCCCACCACACCCGCCCCTAGACATGCATGTCTGTAAGATACCTAAAGGGATATGGGAGTTGAAAACAACAATTAATAATTATAGCTAAAAATAGCTAATATTCACATAGTGCTTACTATGTCCCAGGCACTGTGATAAATACATTGTAATTATCATCTCTTTTGATCCTCAAAACAGCCCTACAAGGCAGATGCTATTATTATCCTCATTTTAGAAATAAGGAAACTAAGGCAAACAGATTAAGTGACTTGCCCAGGGTCACACAACTAGAAAGTTTCTGAGCCCAGATTTGAATTCATATATTCCTGCCTCCAGGCCTAGCAGTCTATTCACAATGCCACGTAAACAGAAATTAATAACTCTAAGAAAACATGGAGCAGATTAGGGAGCAAAAAAGTCCTTTTGAGTGAGGAAGAATGTGTCAAAATAACCTTAGCTACAAGAGTTCCGTAACACTCCAGTTGAAGAGAGCACAGTGGCATTCCCCCAGCCCTGCTAGAAGCAGCCCAGCTAGTGGCTGAAGGTGGGGAAAAGACTGCAACTGTCCATCCAAGAGCAATCTACAAGGACCAAAAAATCAATGGGTCCAGAAGAGACTGTCCTCCTTGAGTAGAGCTTTCACTTTGCTTAAATGTTAAGACCTTGCACAGCCATGGAGTAAAATGTCTAGCCTAGTCTAACCAAAGATAGATACCTCCAGCTAAGAAATCTGAGGAAGTCATTCCCTCTCCACAAGTCTGATAGGTAAACTATTCCTTGTTTTAGCAGACTGCTTACAGTATCAACCTTTATACCTAGATCATGAACCCATTTAGACTTGATTTTGGTATATGGCGTTAGATAATGGTCTATGTCCAGTTTCTACCATACTATATTCCAGTTTTCCCAGCAGTTTTTGTCAAATAGTGAGTTCTTATCCCAAAAACCAGGGTCTGGGGGTTTATCAAACAATACATTACTGTAGTCGTTGACTTCTGAATCTTGTGTGCCTAATCTATTCCATTGATCCACTCCTCTATTCCTAAGCCAGTACCAAGTAGTTTTGATGACTGCTGCTTTATAGTACAGATTGAAATCTGGTAAAGCTAGTCCACCTTCCCTAGCATTTTTTTTCATTAATTCCCTTGATATTCTGGACCATTTATTCTTCCAGATGAATTTTGTTACTATTTTTTCTAACTCTATAAAGTATTTTTTTGGCAAATTAATTGGTATGGCACTAAATATATAATTTAATTTAGGTAAAATTGTCATTTTTATTATATTAGCTCGACCCAGCCATGAGCAATTGATATTTTTCCAATTAGTTAGATCTGCCATCTTTTTGTTCTCTTATTTGATTTTATGTCCTCTTTACCATTTTTCATTCCAGCTGGTACAATCCATCCTTATAACCTGACCATTGTATAATGTGAAAGTATTTACAGATCCTATACTTGATTATAAGACGCCATGGGGGGGAGGGAAGGAGGGGGACAAAATGTGAAATTCAAGGAATTGTGGAATTGAATCCTGTAAACTAAAAGGAAACAAACAAATTAATAAATTAAAAATTGAATTAAAAAAAAAAGAAATCTGAGGAAGAACAAAAAGACCTGACTTGTTGGTGCACTGTGTCCTCTAAAGAGTCAGTCCAGCACAGAGCCAGCCCAGGCAAATTTGAGAAATTTGAAGAAGATCTTTGAAAATTTTAGAAGATCTTCTAGAAGGTCTGTAAGGACATTAATACCCTAATGTTCCAGAGCTGTGTATTTCCTTGTCCATGTGTGTTTCTTATATGTATGCTTCATTATCATTGTACTTTAATTTGTTTCCCCTCTACCTGCTTTTTGGATTCTGGGTGGGCTTGTGGGCAAGTGTGAACCTGATATTTGGAAAAATGCTTTGTAACTATTGTCCCTCCTGTGCCATTTGAGTGGATGCCTTGACTAAAGAACTAAGTCTGCTGGCAGATAAATGGGCAGCACTCTGGTGCAAGATGGTCACATAACATTTATGAGAATAACTATCTACAGGGTTACTCCTAGAACCCTGGGAGTAGTAACAGTCATTCTTCTGGGGAACCCACCTTTCTGTAGTGGTGGGATGTGGACAATTAATCTCTGAAGGGGGCTTTAGGCATTACTGACATATAGCCTGTCCCCTAGGGCCTTAGACATGATTTTATATGGACTGATTCCCCCACACATACACACACACACACACACATGCATACAACCTTTCTTTGTTATATTCTGTCACCCAGTCTTTCCAGTAGGAAAATAAAAACTTTGCTCATCTTGACAAAATTGTTTTTTTCCTGGAAATAAGAGAAAATAATGTGTGCCTAGGACTTCATCAAAATGGTAAAGGACCTTCATTGTCTTGTGGGGGTGAGGGGAGTTATCAGTAAAGGTCAATTTTGCAGTTTGCTACTCTACATGGTGGCTCTGTTCCTTGTTTTCCCTCCCTTCTATCTGCTAACTGATCTCAAGCATTCTCTACTTGATCCTGGAATTCTTCCTCTTCCTCTTCTCCCCTGACTGATCCCAGTATTTCTCTGCCTGTTCAGAAATACTTCCATGGCTATTGGTTGTCATTTCTGTATACATTTCTCTCACTTTGACTCATAGCCTCCAATTCACTTCAGTCTCTCCTTTGCTGCTACCATCCTTCTAACCATAGTGTTCCTTCTTCTCTTAGTGCCATTTACTGCAAAGTCTTCTAATATAGGATATTGAGATGAAGTTGCTTGCTAAAATCACTTCCACATGACTGAGAAAGAAGGAGGAAGAGGATATCAGAAAAGGATTTTTATGGAGGAATAATAAATATCCTCCATTCTATTCACTGTATAGAAACCACTGTACCAATAATTATCTCATCTGATCTTTATAACCAATCTGTGATTAACATAAGACTGGTATCATCTACATTTTATAATTGAGTTAACTGAAAATAAGAGATATCAAATATTTTTCCAAAGGTTATATACCAAATAAGTGAACAAAACCTTTCTCAAACCCCAATTTGCAAGCTCTTTCTATTACCATGTGCAGCCTCTAACTGCCTACACTAAATAAATATTCATTGGATAAGTTCTGAATGATACCATGAGGTGTTGTCTCTTGAAGAGACTTCACTTAATTAGGTTATTAGAACCTAAATGCCTAAAGCCATCACTCTTTAAGCTGTTGAATGAGACCAAAGGCTGCATGCTATTGTGTGTGTGTTGAATCTCTGGATTGAGACTGAAGCCAACCAAAAGCATAACTTTGGGATATGCCACTATAAAACTTAATTCTCAGTCTCTTCTTTTGTGACATCATTAGGACTAGACTAGAATCTCCTCTGCTAAATCCAATGAATGTATGAGCTCCTCTTGAATTTTTCTTTCATCTCACCATCACTCTCAAGTTACCTTTGTAGCGAGTAGGACTTACTGTTTTCTTCCTAGGTTCCCACAGCCTTCACTAATCCCTTTTAAAATTAAGTGTTAGAGTCACACCATCTGTGATCTCTGAGCCTTCCATAACCTTCAGATGTCACCTATAGTTGCCAGGGACTGCACAAACTTTGCCTTTATAAGTTCTGTCCTCACACAGAAGGTTCATTCTTTTCTGTGGGAAGCCCTCTGACCTTGTCTAGACCTGCTTTTGGCAGCTAGCAGCCTCTTGCATCCCAGGGAGCCAGTCACTGCTTCTAATTAGGCAACCTCCCTAGCAGACCCTGCCCAGGTGATCAGAATAGTAAATAGCAGGGAGTCTGACACAGAGGAACTATCATGTGCCTGTGAATGGTAAGTGACAATGTCAATATTTTGTAGGATAAATCACATTTAAAACTTTAAAAGCATTTATTGGATATCCTGGCTAAAAGCATAATGACATATACCATAATGGTAGATAGGTAGATGGATGGATAAATAGGTAGATAGATAAGAGATAGACAGACAGACAGACAGACAGACAGACAGACAGACAGACAGACAGACAGACAGACAGACAGATAGATAGATAGATAGATAGATAGATAGATAGATAGATAGATAGA
>NW_027187391.1:51810747-51920772 GCF_028583685.1 Petaurus breviceps papuanus
AGATAGATAGATAGATAGATAGATAGATAGATAGATAGATAGATAGATAGATAGATAGATAGATAGATGCTGGCTCACATATGATATACTACAATATATTCTATTAAAATGGCATTGTGGAAGTTGATAAGCTCTAATGTTATCCTAAGTGAAATTGTTTTATTTTGACATTTTTCTTTTAGCTTATTTTCAAACTCTATAAAAAACCTGCATACTCACATTTATTTGTGATTCTATAGTATAGAAGAAAGCTTCCAAGCCTTAACTGACCATGTTTTTCATGTGGGGCAAGCATCAGGAACAGGGACTAGGGGAGGAGAAACAACTGGCATCTACCCTTCAGAGGGAGATATCATGCCCTGGGACACCAGGAGGTTTCTAAAATGCTAGAGTGAGAGGAAGTATTCCTGGAAGTAGACTGTCTTTGTTGCTGATACCAGGGGAAGACAGATAGGGTAGGAAGTATGACTTGAATTGGTGGTGACTGAGTCTTCTAAATATCTTGTCCTTGGGAAAAGCTTTGGTTACTCCAACCTAGTTATGACTCTGACCAGGCTACCAAAAAAAAAAAATTCTAGTCTTCACTGTGCCCCTAACCATCTGTATGAACTTAGACCCATTTATCTTCTACAGGTGTTAATTTCTTCTATTAAACTAAAGGACTAACTGAGAGGGAAGGAGGAAGAGGATATCAGAAAAGGATTTTTGTAATTTTTATGATATACTTCTGTATATGATATTGTAATTTTTCATATACTTGTAATTTTATCATATATTTATTACATACCAGTTTATTTCATAGCTATCATTATCATCATTTCAATTTTATCCACTTTACCCCCATCCTATGCACATACACTCCATCCTCTAAATTTCATGTGGGCAGAGATCATATCTTATTCGTGCTTTATACTTTCACCCATGAGAAGCACAATTGTTTGTGAAACATAGCTGTTTGATAAATATTTGTTGCAAAAAAGGAAGCACAGATGTACATAATACATTACTTGATTGTTCCTGGGAATTTTTTTGGCTGGGGGTGGAGGGGAGTAGGGTAAATGGTAATCCTTTCTCTTCACTATTAAACACCATTGCCTGTGCTATATTATGTGGCAGGAAATCAGAGACGAGGAAAGAAAGTAAGGAGGTAATAAAAAAAAGGAAGGAATGAGGGAAATAAAGACAGGTTATAGCTTGATTACTACACAAAGATGACCTAAGTAATATTATTTTATAATGAAGGCATTAGGACAGAAGTAGACTCCACAAAGATGGGTATAACCTTGCTGTATCATTAATTAATTGAAATAAATTTGAAATTTATATATATATATTTATTATTATAAAAGTATTATTCTGAACTTTGGGAAAGATAGAATGAACGCTCTTTGATTTTCATGGAACATATAGTCTGATAGGCAAATATGATACATACAAATAATAATAATTTGAAGCATAAAACAAAATACTACATGATCAGTGATCAGGACAAGACCATTCCTAGACAGAGGAGGTTTCAAGGATAATGTGGTATTTGAATTAACCCAAAAAGTATGATTAGGAGTGGAGAATACTCTAAAAACAAACACTACTACAACACATTTTTAGAAGACTTTAAGGTTTGGAAAGAGTCTTGAATACATTATCTCATTTGATTCACACAATAAAATTTCATGTTAGGGGCTATTATTATTCCTACTTTAATGAGGAAACTGAGGCTGAGATCAAGTGACTTCCTTATAACCACTGTAATGATAATGGGACTTGAAGATCATCCATGCCCCTTGTATTGGCAAGCAAACAGGTACCTAATTAGCACCATCTTTGAAGTTCATGATTGTATCAAGTATTAAGATCCAATCCAGACCTTGTGAATTCCACAGTTGAATGGACTTTCCAATGTAACAGGAAGGGGTGGAACAGGGAGGAGCTAATACCATATATAAGAAAAAGCCCAAGTTAGAGAGCCAGAACTTCAGAGAATTGAATTGAGAACTGCTGAGAGAGCCAGAACTGCTAGGATCCTGAGAACTTCTGAGAACTTCTTGGAATCAGAACTTTTGAGAGCCAACAAGAACTCCTAAGATCCAGCCAGAACTTCTGGGAATGAGAACTGCTGGGAGCTGAAATTTCTGGGAGTGAGCAGAGAAGAGGTGGAGCTGCTACTACTGGAGAGACAGAAGAGAACTGAGAACTTCCGGGAACAAGCAGTGTGGAGACTGAGGAGTTATCATGAGTGAGGAGAGGAGGATCCTTGCTTAAGAGAGTTTTGTTTTGAAGACTTGGGAATGTGCGTGTTCACTGCATTGACTATGTGTACCAACTTTGTGGTTACTTTAATGACATTGGCTTTCTGGTTTGGGTACTCAATTTTTTGGTATTTGAATAAATGCTTTGGTTCTGTGCTCCATGTGGAGATCCTGTTACATTTTGTGATTCACAACTACACCACCACATTCATAGCCACTGTGGGTTATGTGAATATTGGGTTGCTGGTACAACCACACAGCTGTTAAATGTCAGAAGCATCAGCTAAATTTAGGTCTTCCTGACTTCCAGGCTAGAGCTTTGGTGCAAGCAAAGAAACAGGTCAGAAAATATAGCATATATTTACATAATAGAAAATAGTCCAGTATTTTCTTGGGGGTGTGAGATGGTGGTGGCAAAGAGTAGTATGAGGTAAGACTAGCATGCCAAGCACCAAGTCTGATAAGTCCCTTTTTTAAGCTCCCCTGACCACGATTTTGCCAAATCATCATGGTCTCCATCATAGGTTTTTGCCAAAAGGATTAGAAAAACTCTAGTTTTCCTACATCCCCCCCAAAGTCTTTCCTTCTCCCCAACATTTTCCCACAACTTGACAAAATGAAATGTCAAATCAACATTAACTACAAGAAGTGTTCATTATTTTTATGTGGTGGAATTGAAAGAAGTAAGAGGCTCTGGAGTTAAAAGACCACAGTTCAAATCCTGTTTCTAGCTCTAGAGTTACAATCTTTTGACTCTTGACAACCCATATTTTCATTTGCTTTAAAAGTTTACTGACAACCTGTCTTCTCTCTTACAAAGAGTATAGATTTAGCTTTTGGTAAAAATAAACCTTCAGTATTGTCTGGTGGAAGGATAGGATCTCCTTCCTATATGCCTAGAGTACAAAGAAGGTTTAAACAAAGATAAAAGGAGGTAAATAATATTCTACCTTGTCTTATGTACTTTGACTGATGAAAAGCAACTTGGTAATCAATATAGCTTATAATGTTTAGCATTGAAATTCACAACTAGGATGACTAACTTGAGAAACACATAAAAGCCTTGGCTCCTGGCCCATGTTTATGCAAATTTAAGGACATGTACGTATTTTATGGAAGGACATGAGAAAGTTGCATTGATGATTTAAGAAATGATTATTTCAGTGCTTAATGTAGACTAAAATATAGTTCTGCTATGGAATTACAGCTCTGTTGGTTTTTTCTTCTATAAATTAAATGCATAGTCAAAATAGAAATCAAAATAAATATGTCTAAAGGCTCAAAGAATTCACACAACTGTGCATTTGCAGAGCTATTAATCATTTTTGTTCTCTTTTCTTCAATTAGTAGGTCGGTCAACAAGTATTTATTAAGCACCTACTGTGTGCCTCATCTTGTGTTCATTAATTCAGTGCAATAATTTTTTTAAAACCAAGTTAAGCAAAAGCAATGCATGATGCATGTATGAATTCAATGAACTTACCATCTAACAAAGTATTGAAGACACATACAAATAACTATCACAAGATTAATACATGTTCAAGACCATGAAATTCTTCAGCTATCAAATAAAATTCTGCTTGCCATAGTTAAATTGAATAGTTAACATGATGTAATTTTTATATGCTGGACCAGAAGGGATAAAGACATCAAACTCAGCTTCTGATACTAAGTATATGATCCTGAGCAAATCACTTAGCTTTTCTGAGGCTCAGTTTTCTCATGTACATAATGGTAATAATATTTGTATTACATTCCTCACATGATCATTGTCAAGATGAAATGAGACAATGCATGTGAAGTATTATTTTACAGGCAGGTCTTATTATACACATTTTGGGGATGACAAAATAATAGGCACTTTCTTCCATGGACCAAATTATGAATTCCATGTTAAGAAAAATTAAGTACCTGCTATGCAAAAGGCACTGTGGATTCTGGGGATAAAAAAAGAAAAATAGAATAGTGACTACCCTCAAGGAACTTACATTTTAATAGGACTTGGAATGTACTGTGTACATAAATGAGTAAATGAAAAGTAATTCAAAATAATTTCAACAGCAAAATAATGCCAACATCTGGGAGGATCAGGAGATGCATCCTGTAAGAGATGACTTTGAAGGAAGCTAGGAATTCTGTGAAGTGTCAATGAGGAGGGAGTGCATTCCAGTCATGAGGAAATCACTTTGACAAAGTCATGGAGGTTAGAAATGAAGTGTCTCATATGAATAAGTAGTGGACCAGTTTGAACATAATAGAGAGTACATGAAAGGAAATAATTGTAAGATTATTTATTTAAAAGTAGAAGGGATATTGGAGAAATTAAAATCTAGTCCCTCTCCCTTCCTTTATTGATGGAGGAAATTAGTCAATGAGAGGTTAAGTAATTTATCTAAGTCCCACATCTTGTGTTTGAAGAGTGGTTTGAACACAGGTTGTCCTAATTTCTGGTACCCATATGCCTTGCCATGAGGCCTCTCAAATAAATTTAGTAGACGCTACTATCATATGCTAATATGAAATAATATTATGAAGTAGGTGAGAACCAGATTGTAAAGGCCATTAAATGAAATGCTTGGAATTTTTTATTTTATTCTGTGGAAATATGAAACCACTATAGACATTTAACCATGAGGTTATATGATCAGATATATTTGAATATTATTCTGGGAAATGAAAGGAAAATTATTTGGAAAGTAGAAATACTGGCAGCAATTAGACCATCAAATAAGCTAAGGGAAGAGTGACTAATTCTGAACAAGATTAGGGAGTATCTGAGTGGTAAGAAGGTAACAGATTAGGAAATGTAAAGGTAAAATTTACAAGGCATACTAATCAGCTAGATTAAGAAGTTGATAGCGAGAGAGAAGTCAGAGATAATTTCCAGATTGTGAACGTAAGTTACTGGAAAGATTGGGATGTCATCTAGAGAAATGAGGGATTTTAGAGGAGGGATAGGAGTGGAATGGGGGGGGGGGGATTAAGTGATTATCTTGAGAGTTTTGAATTGATACTTCAATGGAACATTCAAAAGCCACTTAGTCATTGACAGTTGGAGTTCATCAGAGAAATTAGTACCAAATATAAAGATTTCTGAGTCATCTGCATAGAAATTGTAATTGAACTAATGTTAGCTAATGAATTTATCAAAGGAGAGAATGTAGGGAGAGAAGAGGGTATGTGATAGGTGTTTGGTAAGTAGGAGAAGAAAGATATTCCAGCAGAGGATACTGAGAAAGAATGGTTGGACTAGAGAAGAGAAATCATAGGAAAGTGTCATGGAAATCAAAGAAAACAATGTCCAAGAAATGGTGATAGTCAATAATAGTAAAGTTGTAGAAAGATCAACTATAATAGGAACTAAGAAAATACCACTGAATCCAGCATTTAAGAAACTGATGGCAACTTTAGAGAGAACAATTCCTGTCTAGTGGTTGGTTTAGAAGCCAGATTGAAAGTATTTTTGAAGTCAATGGGTGATTAAGAAATAAAAACAAGGTACACAGATAGCCCTTTGCACAAATTTGGCTACAGCAGGGAGAAGATATTTAGGATATGAGCCTAGGGTAGTGGAAAAGTCTAATTTATAATTTTAATGATGCATGAGTCTTAGGAATGTTTTAGGAGACAGTAGATTAAAAAAGATGAGGAAAGAAAACAGCAAAAAAAAAATCATTCAGTTATGTTCCTGAAGGAGATGGGAGGAAGTGGGATCAAGAGTACAAGTAGAAGGATAGGCCTTGGTAAGAAGATCATTAAGAGACAGGTGACTGTCAACATGTTGCTTTCTCTACCAACCCAGATCAAAAAAGACATGCATGACTTAGTAGAAAGTTTAATAAGTTTTTGCGACAAAAAGTTATTTAATCAGAGAAATGGAGGGGAAAAAGGGATGCTACAAAAATGGAGTTTGAGCTGTGCAGGAATCAAAACACTAGAAACCTATGAAATTAAGAACAATCCATGTACATATAAAGCATTTTATGGGATATGATTATTTGTTTTAAATATTAAATGTCAACTGCTCCAACATGATAAATTGTCTAGTAAAAATATCTGTTTCTAGCTATATCATCTAAACCTGTTTCTATATCAAAACAGAATCAATTGGTTTAAAATCATATTTGGTACTACATATTATACTTAAAGTTCATTATTCTTATGGAAGATTGTCCCAAAGATTGCAGTCATTAACGAGTAATATAGTTATTTAAGAGAATTGGGTATTTGTTTTTGCTGACTTGAAAAGTCTTTTCCAATGGGCAGGTTTTATGTTTCTCTGACAGAAATAAAAGTTTAAAACATAGTTGCTTATCCCCTGTTCTCCATCCTTATTTCTCTTCCTCCTCTTTATTTGGTATTCTTTCCTACTTTAAACCCTAAGAAAGTGTCTTTCTTTTTCTCCCCTATGCCACTCCCTGCCCCCCAATAATGCAGTGCATGGAGAGAGGAATTTTTCTTTGTCAGGGCCAAGACATGTAGTTCGAACTTTTTCTTGAAGTTTCCATTATTTGTATAAACATATATATTATACAAGGAAAGGCAATTTCTTTTTGTCCCCATTTCCACCAGTCTTTTCTTTAATTTTCTACAACATAGATACAGTGCAGTGAAATATCCAAGAGAGGAGAACCAGTTAGAACATGAAAGCTAGGGTTCTTTTGATTGGTAGGGCATTAAAGAGGAAGCTCAGACTTTGAAATGGATCAAAAGTAGACCTGGCAGCCAGTCTATGAGAGGGCAGAGTTATCACTGTATATAACTTGCACTTTTCAATAGATGAGCTGCCACATTCTGTAGCATGGAGAGCCTCTGTGTAAGCCTCTTTTCAGGTTGGGACAATTTGTAAAGGTTTAAGGAGACCGAATCCAAATGCAGCCTTTGTGTTTGAAAGCTGGTGGTCAGGCTTAGGAAAGGGATCCCCATTGTAGCTTTTGCTTTCACTGTGTGTATCCTGTGAAAAACTGGGCTTCCACCAGCATGATTATGTGATATAAGCACTTTCCTTAGCTTTAGGACAAAGTTATTGGTATTTCACTATATTTTCCAACTATGTATTCTGCCTCTCATGGACCAGCGACCTCCAAAATAATCATTGTAAAAGTATTTTGCTTGATGCCTCTTCTGCTTGATGAGTCCAGAGAAAATACCAAACTCATTCTTTACATTTTTATGTGATTTTCCAAATCAAAGGTAACACTGTTCTGTGGAAAGTCAATGCAGAATGAAAAACCAGGGGAAATTGTAATAGCTTCAAAATAAAAATATAGTTCTTCACCATTATACAACATTGACATAATTCACATAAAATGGAGTCCTTTATTGGAGAATTGACTGAAGTGTTGGGGCAGACTTTTTTACTATACTGTAGTTTTGCTCACTGACAACTGAAGAACCTCATAGATTCATTTTTAATATAAATATTTCTCACTGTTTACAACTGAATTCAAGCCTATTATGGCATGAGATACATTCAATATACACACATGTAGGTACATATGCATGTGCTTACACATATACACATTCCATATATATACAAATATTCTGTATATGCATATAGATATACATATGAATATATAGTATTGGAATTTGTGCAAATTTCTAATGTGAATTCTAGTTTCTGTGCATAACTTGAGTCATTCTATATGGGTGCAATTGATCAGGAAAAAAATAATAAATATAAAGATGATGATGATGATGATGATGATATAGCAAAAACAAAACAAAACACTGATAAATCTCCCTCCAATATTCACAAATTATTTTTTTACCACAGCAGTCCTCTATGGCAGAGAAAACAAGTATATTATCCCTATTTTACAAATTGGGAAATTTATGTTTAGAGAGTATATATGATTCATCCAGGGATACAATTGGCAAAAGTCAGATATAGGTCATAGAATTTAGAATTGGAATATAGCTTAGAGTTCACCTAGTCATATTTAGTCACATTTTATTAAGGAGCAAACTAAGGCCTATGGATGTAGAAGGGACTTGCCTAAGGTTGTATAACTATTGAACAATAGATTTAGTATTCAAACTGAGGTACTTGGAGTCCAAATGCAGTGCTTGTTCCTCTATATCAGGTTGCAAAGGTCTTCTTGTTTTAATAGTATCAAGTTAGCATTTACATAGTACTTTAATGCTATATAAGCATTTTAATATATGTCATCACATTTATTCTCATAGCAACCTGTAGGACAGTTATATTAGTATACCATTTTATAGATGTGGAAACTAAAATTAAGGGAGGTTAAATGACTTGACCTTAAATAACTTATAGGTAGTATATATCTGAGATAAGCCTTACTCCAAGTGAATACTGTACTTCAACTAGTTGTTCATATTTCTATACCTACTTTGCGAGGTGTATGTGTGTGTGTTTGTCTGTGTCTGTGTGTATGTGTGTCTGTGTCTGTGTGAGAGAGGAGGGGAGTGGAGGCTTTAGAGAGAAGCAAAGTGGAATCATCTTTTGTACTTTGTCTTCTTGCTGCAATTTTGAATATTATATCAATAATCAGATCATGAAACAACTGAAAAGCTCATCCTTAAATGGCTGAAGCAGATATCTTCAAAACAAAAACATATTCCAAATATCATTTTTCAAAAAATATATAAAACCTGCTCTCTGAATCCTGAAAACTTTATCATAAGAAAACCAGCTACTCACCTCAACATTATGCCAGAATGCAGCCCTTCTAATTTAAGAAAGTAATAAAGAGGAAAAAAAGAGCCTATATCCCAGCCTGGGTATGAAACAAGATTGAACCAGTAGCCATTCTGAATTTTACTCCTGCTCTCATTGAAATATACATTTTAACCATGTCAAGATATTCCTTTCTCTTCAAGGCCTAGAAAATATTTACATCACTATAAGTTTCAGGACAGTTCATTTGTTCCTAATCATTTTATTTTACTCCCTTTTCTTCGTTTTCTTCACAAATACTTCTTTCTCTCCTTTATTTTACAACTTTGTAAATTATTTCAAAACCAGAACACATTATGAGTATCATTACTCATATTTTGAATCCTCCTAATGATGACAGTGACCAATAGAACAACTCAAACAAGTTTCAAACCAATGCCAATGAATCGTGGGAACTCTCAGATGTCAGCAGAATTCTGCCTCTTGGTATATCTGTCTCTTCTGTAAGTAAAAGCAGCTGGTAATAGTTTTGCTTCATTTTTTGCCCTCCCAGCATTTCTCCAAGCATGTATCATTTTTCACAATTGGGATTCTCCTCTATCACATGAATTTGACATTTTCTTTACAGAGGTGACAGAAATGAGTAGATGTGTGGAGAGCCTGAATGTGAAGAGGGATTGGCCATTGAGAATGTGAGCAAGATTCACCACCATATTGATTTTCCAATCCATAAGAGAGGAAGGAATAGAACTGTAGTAAAATATGGCTAGGTGAACAGGATAATATTTGTATCAGAGGAACTCAATTTTAAGAGTGAGATACCACTATCTATCACTTACATATACAGGATCCATGAAAGATGAGTGTGTTTGTTTGTGTGTGTGTATATACACACCATTAATATAAATTAATATAAATATAGTAATAGATTGGGGCAGCCAGGTGGTTCAGTGAGTAAGAATGCAGGCCCCAGAGTCGGGAGACCAGGGATCGGTTCTGGCCTCAGATACTTAGCACCCACACAAAATAACTGGCCGTATAACCTTGGGCAAGTTACTTAACCCGTTGCTTAAAAAAAAAGAAATATAGTAATAGAAATATGTGGATATATACACACATACATATATGTATATGTGTGCATATATAGTGATGTAGATATGTGTGTATATATATGTATAAATATGTCTGTATCTCCATATATTTATACACTATGTTTATCTATATTATATAAAACAGAGATGCTTTATGACTGGAAATGCTATTATGGAAACTACATACTCCAGGCAATTGATCATGATAATTGTAATAATAATGAAGATGGTCATGTTGATACTGAAAAGAAAGAATAAATGCAAATAGTCTTATCCCACTTTTATGCAAATACTTTATTATTTTTTTTTCAAATACTGAATTGAAAATATTGTTTGAATCCTGGATTTCGCTCTCACTAGATTTAATTTAAGTTAGTTCACTTTTCTTTTTCCCTCACTTGAAAATCAAAGAATCAAATTTGGTGAACTTTAAATGCCATAAAGAATAATTCTGTATACCTTACTTCATACTCAATAAAGTCCAGTAGTTCTTTGCTGTCTGTAGGACATTGGTCTTTAACCTAGATTCCAAGGGTCTCCAATGGGTCAATAGTTATAAAGGGATTCATAAACTTGTACTCTTAAAAATATTTTATAATTAAAACTATTTAATGTATTTGGCTTTTTTGAGAAAACTATGTATTTTATTTTTTGAATTGAAATACATTTTTCTTGAAAGGGTTCACAGGCATCAGCATGCCAAAAAACCCAGATTTAAAATACACCTCTTTTTTAAATTTCTTTTTTTTTTGTATCTAAAATCCTTCAATAGCCTAGTTTCAAACTCTTTGGTCTTATACATTGTTCTTATTTATACACCATGATCCAGCCAAATTGAACTTCTGGCTTCCTAAAATATGATATGGCATCTCCCATTTCTGTTTCTTCTCACAGACTCTCCTGTTTATATAGAGTGCACACTCTCCTTACCTCTATCATTTAAAATTCCTAGCTTCTTTCAAAACACAGATAAAAAAACACCTTGAGTTTATCATCGATGGAAATTATTTACACTTATTTATTTTGTTTAATCTTTCTATTTATTGGTAGAATATAAGCTCCTTAAATGGATGGGTTTATTTTTTTTTAATTTTGTCATTACCAGCAATGCTTAGCCCAATACCTGGAATTTAAAAAACACACAAACATATGCCTCGGTGTGTGTGTGTGTGTGTGTGTGTGTGTGTGTGTGTGTGTGTGTGTTGATTGATTCCAGTTCTATTATTTTCAGATAACCAGTCCAAAAAAATTGTATAATAGAAATAGGAAATACTATGGAGCTTCCTGCTAAAGTAATCATGGATAATCAATATTTTAATCATTAATCTATTCAATCAAATTTGCCACTTATTAGTTCATAAAAAATACCAGAAGAATAGCATTGCCCTGCCTAACAACAAATTCTGAAATTTCCTTCATCATAAAGCTCTTCAGAGACATTGATATAAATATAATTTAGGACTTTTAAATGATTTATATTGTGAATTTTTGTGAAGTTTTGTAATTGTATGATTAGTAATATGTATCATAGGCAAGATACATGAATCAATGCCTCCAGCTCCACCCACTCCACCCCATTAAGTTTCAAGGAATGGAGTATTGGAAGAATATGTTGTCTTGATAAGCATATTTTCATCTGTGAAGACAGAAAAGAGGCCAATGATTTATATTTTGTTAATGGATTTTTCCCTTCTTCCAAGCACAAAGTTAAAATTAAAGGAAAATTGGCACAAATACCTCATTCCTTGATTTGTAGCCATTTTGCTGAATTACTTTGTCTTTGATACTCAGACCTGACCTTTCTCTAAAACATAATATGATATAATAAGCTTTTTAGGATATTTGTTATAATTAGACCACAACCTGGCAAGGGAGTATTTGAATTTTGTATGCATTGTACAAAACATTTTAAAGCTATCACATTCAAACTATGTCTTTGTGCATACATTAAAAAAAAAAAAACTTTAAATACACAAGCTTAAAGAGTTTAATGCTTGTCTTAACCAGATAGCATCTTTATGTGGAAAAAAAAAAGATAATGTTCTTTTCTTAGTCTTGCTTGTCCTTGATTTCCTTCCTTCATTTGACACAATTTTTCACTGCTTCTTTCTGAATAGACCGTCATCCTTTCACCTCTTGTCTTCTCCCACCTTTCTAATCATACTTCCTTTGTCATCTTTGTCATCTTCATTGACTCCTTTTCCATTCTTCAGTCCTAAGGTTTGTGTTTCCAACTTTCACGTTTTTTTTCTTTCCTTTTTCTTTCTCTTGTTTAAGTTCATTCACTTCATGACTTGATCTGTACACAAATGACTCCCAAATTAATATCTCCAGTTCTGAGTTTAGCCCTAGATTTCTAAACCATATTTAGAACTACCTACATGACAATTACTTTACTTATTCCTGACATTTTTAATTCAATATGTTCCAAATTGAGCTTATTATGATTCCTTTAAAATTTGTTCCTTTTGACTTTCTTAGTGCAGTCAGTGACATTTCCATGTACCTTATTATATGTGCTTGAAAGCTCAATGTTATCTTTAACCTTTCCTTGTCTTTCCCCAACTAAATACTATAAGTTTGCAAGTCTTTCCAATCTTACCTCTGAAACAATTCTTGCTTCCAATCACTCTCCTCTATTTCTGCTTTCCCCACTTGAGTTACAGTCTCTAATTATCTAACACCTGGAACATTTTTATTATTACCTTTCTAATCATTCATATTTCGTTATAGTTCCTTTTTAAGCCATAATTTCCAGCCATTGCTATAAATCATTCACATAAAACAATGTGGTAATGCCCTAAAGTCTTCAAAAGTTCCCTACTTTCTGCAGAACAAAGTTCAAATTTTGTAATCTGGTAATCTGGGATCAACTTACCTTTTCAGTTTTCTCTCATACTGCTACTCTTTCTGGAACTCTATACTTGAATTATCTAAAACCATGTTTTATAGATACTGTATTTGTTTATAACATTCCATGTGCCTAAAGTTCCTTATCCCAGTATCCTCCTGGTGGAACCCTACCCTTCATTAAACCTCAGATCTGATGCTAACTTCTCCCAGAGCTCTTGCCTTGTTCACAATTTTTGGCAAAGATTTTTACATGCTGAATGTAGCAGTTAGCTCCTACTTTCTTGGCATCCCTCTTATGACTTACTGTGTATTTTAAAATAATTTTTGTATATGTTATGTCCTCATATGAAATTCTAAGTTCAACGATTGCAGGAAACCTATATTTTAGTAACTTCTGTCTCCCTTACCACCCTTCTGCCACTACAGAAACAAAAGAAGATGATGTATGATAGAATATCATTTTTTCTTTCTTTGCTTAATAGGCTTCCATGTTTGAAAAAGATATATATCAGATGACATCTTTAGTCAGCTAGGCTGATCTGAGAGAGAGAGAGAGAGAGAGAGAGAGAGAGAGAGAGAGAGAGAGAGAATCTTTGTTTTGCTGGCCTTTCTTTGAACTATTTTATAAAAAAAATCATTGAAAATAAAAATTGGAAGAAAACAAAAATTACAATGAACCCTAGCATGACAATTTCATCCAAAATGAATTGCATCCATTGCCACTAAAAAGAAAACAAAAGAGCACAGAAAGCATTTTAGTTAACACGTGACTTACTTGGCAAACACAGAGTGAAATGACTGCTGAAAGCAACCTAAGGTTTGAATATAAGCTCACTTGTAAAATTATTTATACAAGGATGAAGGATAATTATGAGCAGTATCATACCATAATACAGAGAAGCAGAGGAGGACAAAGACAATTTTTGAAAAGTTTGAAAGGTTATTCAGGTAAGCAAAGTCATTCCAGGGGCAATTAGGTATGAAAATAGAAAATGTATTATGAGAATAAGAAAAATAGAAAAACAATTTTAATCATTGCATCAGATTTTTCTGCATCAAACTAAAAGAGGACTTCTATATACTTTGACCTTATTATCACATTTCCGGTTGCTTATGCAGTAGGAAGAAAAGACCATGTCTCTTGAACATCTTGAAGTCAATGTCTTATAAATATTTTAACCTCAATATATCTAAAACTTAGCCCCTTATTTTTATGCCCAAACCCTTCTCTTTTTAACTTCCCTATAACCATTGAGGGTAACACCATTCTTCTAATTACTAAGGTTTGAAACATAGATGTCATCCTTGACTTCTCAATCTCTCCCACCCCACATATCTAATTTTTCAGTGAAGAAAAGCCTAAAGCACTTATGTTGGCAGATGGTAAATGGGGTGATCAACTGGTCAGAAGGACTTTATAGAAGGGACCCTTTATAGGCACTAGTTTGAGGACCCCTTTGAAATTGCCAATATGTAGGTCAATTTCCAGTTTCAGGGCAAAAAGGAGCACTAATGCAGGTGATCACAGAACAGCAAGGGTTCTGACCAAATTTCCAACGTAGTGCTTATGGTCTCTCACAAGAGGGTAGGGGCACTGGTTTTCAGTTCCAAAGCAGAAAGGAGCATGACCACCTTGGATTAAAGAACGTTGGAAGAACCAAGAGGTTGAAGGTTTCCACAGAGAGCTCAGAAAATAACAGCATGAAAAAACCTGAAAGTTGAGACATTATCCCACACCTCAGGGCTAGAGCCCAAAACTAAGATAAAGTTAGCAGCTAAGAAATTAAACGCTAAAAATGAGTAGGAAAAAAAAAATCAAACAGCCAAATTCCAGAGTTCCCTAGTTAAGGAGTAAATATTGCAGGAAGTCAGAAAGAAACAACTCAATACAAGCATTATGAAAACATGAGAGTTAGCAGATTCTACAAGGGAAAAGAGAACTTGGAATGTGGTATACCAGAACTCAAAGGAGCTAGGATTAAAACCAAGCTAGGATCACCTACCCAGAAAAATTTAATATGATCCTTCAGGGGAAAAAAATGGATATTCAATGAGATAGAAGACTTTGAAGCATTCTTGATTAAAAGACCAGAACTGAATAAAAAGATATGATCAGATTTCAGATTAATCAAAGCTACCTATAATCATATGAAAAAATATATTCTAACTCACTACTGATTTGAAAAAAAACAAATTAAAACAATTCTGAGGTACTATCTCATATCTATTATATTGCCTAATAGGACAGAAAAGGTAAATGAGAAGTGTTTTAGAGGATGTGGGGAAAATGAGCCATTAATGCTCTGTTGGTAGAGTTGTGAACTGATTCAACCATCCTGTAGAGCAATTTGGAATATCCCCAAAGGACTATAAAACCATGCATACTCTTTCTCCTAACAGTACCACTAATAAGCCTATATCCCAAAAGAGATAAAAAGCAAAAAGGAAGATGATATTTGTAACTCATGAGACCTTTCTAAGTATTACAGGATATCCTGTAATACTTAGAAAGGTCTCATGAGTTACAAATATCATCTTCCTTTTTGCTTTTTATCTCTTTTATATATATATATATCCGGACAGAGAAAGTACAGGGTGAGTTGAATATGAAGTGATGATACCTAAAACTTAAAATTAAGTAGGGAGAGAGAGGAATGTACTGGGAGAGGGCAAAGGGAAGGACAAGAAGGGATAAATCATCTTTCATAAAAGAAGCAAGAAAAAGCATTTCTTTTTTGTTTAGGGGGAGGTGAGAGGAAATGAGTAAACCTTGCTCCATCAGATTTGGTTTATGGAGAGAATAATATACACCCTCAATTGGGTGTGGAAATCTATCTTACCCTACAGGAAAGTAAGGGGGAAGGTGATAAGAGAGGGGGTGTGGTGACAGAAGGGAGGGCAGATTAGAGGAGGGTGTAATCAGAAGCAAACACTTTTGAGGAAGGACAGGGTCAAAAGATACAATATATAGTTAGTCTTTCACAACATGACTATTATAGAAGTGTTTTGCATGGCTACTCATGTATAACATATCAAATTGCTTGTTGTCACAATGAACGTGGGAAGCGAGGAAGGAAAGGAGAAAAACTGGATTTCAAAGTTTTAAAAATAAATGTTATAAATTGTTTTTACATGCAACTGGGAAATAAGATACATAGAGGATGGGGTGTAGTGATCTATCTTGCCCTACAGGAAAATAGGAGGGGAAGACAATAAGAGGAACAAGAGGGGACCAGAGAAGGGAGAGCACCCCGGGGTAATGGATGCAGTCTTGGGATGGAAAGATGGGCAGAAAATTTGGAGCAAAATCTTGCAGAATTTAATGTTGAAAATTACAAATATTGGTTTTTGGTTTTATTTTAGACTCAAAGGCCAGAACACAAATATAGGATAGAAAAAAGAAAAAAAAATCATAAACCTAAATATTGGAACTTAAATACAATGTAAGAAAGAAAAAAATAACCTTTTCATGGGCATAGAAGAACATAAGAAAGGATTCAAAATATGTAACAACAAATTTTCATTTGAAGAAAGCCTGCATGATAAATAATACCCATTGGGTTGGTAACTGTTGATCTTTTCTTTACTTCCTTGTAAGTTTTCTTTTGTTCTCTGCTGTGCACTATTTTAATTTACTCCTTCCTCCCATCCCACCAGGCCACAATTAAGTTTAGATATGTTTCTCTGTTACTATAGATTATATACATACACATATACATATATACAGATATATACTTCCCCAAACAAATCTACTCCTGATCTTTGTTTTTATGTTTGTGCATATATCTTGTTTCTTATCCCTCCTGCTTCCTCTACTTTAATTCTACACTCTACCTTTCCCTCCAATTATTTGCCTATCCCCTCCCTTCAAGGATCCCTCCCTATCCTCCCATTCCCATAAATCTAAAGAACCCCCTCTTTTCCCTATTCCCTCACCCTTCGCTCTAAAAATCCCTCCCTTGTCCTCTCTACCTTCCTTATGCTCCTACCATTTACATACATATATACATATATGTATGTGTGTATATAAACATATGGTATCATTCCCTCTTAAACCCATTTCTATGGAAGTAGGTTACCAGAACTAGCAGCCCTCCTCCCTAATCTAATTCCTCTATATTGTTTCTACCTCTTGCACTGCATTTGTGTAAAATAATTACTCTTTTTAGCTATTCCTAAATGGTTTTACTTTTTAAATTCACATCATATTCAGGTTTACCCCAATCTTTCTCATGAGCTACCCAATTATTAATGAGTCTTATAATATATTTTACATATACAAAAAGTAAACAGTCTTTCCTTATGAATCCATTATAATCAGTCTTTGGTTTGAACTTTATATTTCCATTGGATCTTGTATATCAAATCTTCTATTAAGTTAAGGTTTCTTTGTTTTTACAAGTCTTGAAAGTCTGACAGTTGGTTGAATGTTCTTTTTTTTTTCAGGATAATGCTTAAGTTTGCAGGTTATGATATTTTCATCCAGAGTCCCAGTTCTTTTGTTCTTCAATATTTGGTGTTCCAAAACCTGCGGTCCTTTAATGCCTCCACTTCAAGATTTTGTGTGATTCTAATTGTGACACCATCATATTTAAATTGTTTTATTCTTGATGCTTTTAATATTTCATCCTTGAGCTTTGACTATAATATTCCTATGAGTTTTTCTTATAGGATCTCTTTTAAGTGGTGATCAATGGATTTTTTTTCCTATTTCTACTTTCCCCCCTTTCTAGTGCTTCAAGACAATTTTCTTTAATTATTTCTTGTATTATCACATCAAGATTCTTTTTTTTATCATAACTTTCAGTTAGTCAGATAATTTTTGTTTTCTTAGTCTATTCTACAAATCTTTTGTTCTTATGTTTCATTGTCTCTTATTTTTCTTCATTATTCATATTTTGTTTAATAATTTCTTGATCTCTTATAATTTCACTGGCTTCAGCTTGCCCAATTCTAATTTTCAAGATGTCATTTTCTTCCTTAAGATTCTGTATTTTCTTTTCTAATCAATTGACTTTCATTTCATGATTTTCTTGTTTTTCTAAAATTATTCTTTATTTTTTTCATTTTTCCTACATCTCTGTCATTTGATTTTTAAAGTTTTTTTAAAATACCTTTTATGAGTTCTTTTAGGGTAGGCGACCATTTCACATTAATCTTTGGGGGTTTCTTTACTTCAGTATCCTCCTCTGAAGATTAACTCTGGTCTCCTCTACTCCCATAGTAGCTTTCTATTGTTGAACTCTTTACCCTTTAGGCTTTTTTTTTTTTGTGGTGATAGTTTAATTTTTTAATCACCTCTAGTCCTGGGGTATGGAAAATGGTGCCCCTTGCCCCAGATCTTCAGTTTTCCCCTCTAGCCTGGAACCACACCAAACCTCCAACCTCCTATAAGTGCCTACAAGCCAGAGGTTTTCTACCCTACTGCTTCTGCACTCACCAGGCATGTGCTGGTTGCTTCTCACCCTTGCCACTCTGCAGCACAGCAGGGTCTGGTGTACCTTGTCAGAAGAGGTTCCTTCACTCTTCCTGGACTATCTCCCTCACTATCCTGGGGGTAAAAGTTTCTGTGGCTGGTAGTGAGGCAAGGCAACCTCTCAAATCAACTAAGCCCAGGGTTTGCCACTTGTTGTTTAAGTGGCTTGTGGCTTATTGTTAAAGGGGACTCTAGTCTGGAAGTGTCTACTCTTCCCCAAGACCAAACCCTGTCTTGGGATTTTTTCTTCTAATCTCAAATTGTCCCAGGAAGACCTCAGTTATGTTCCTATTCTTATTTAATTTTAGCTTCACTTTGTTCTCCCTAAGGTGCTACTTTAACTCTTTTGTGGGGGAAAATCTTGAAAGCTTGGAATTTTCTGACCTACTCTACCATCTTCCTAGAATGCTCCAAAATAAATATTTTTAAAAGAACTTAAAAATTAATTAAAAAATCATTGTGTCTATTCAAAAAAAGGGGAGAATATACTTAAATAAGCCTATCTTAGAAAAATAAGTTGAACATGCCATCAATGAGCTCCCTAAGAAAAAATCCCCAGAACCAAATGAATTTACAAGTAAATTCTACCAAATATTAACAAAAAATTAATCCCAATACAATAAAAATTATTTGAAAAATAGGTAAAGGAGGAGTCCTGCCAAATTCAGTTTGTGAGACAAATACAATTTTGATACCTAAGCCAGGGAGTTCAAAAACAGAGAAAGAGAACTTTTGACAAATTTACTTAATGAATATTGATGCAACAATTTTAAATAAGTTACTAAGAAGGAGATTATAGCTGTATCTCAAAAATCATACATTACGACCAGATGTAATTTATACCAGGATTGTAGGTATGGTTCAATGTTAGGAAAACTGTGACTATAATGTGCCATATAGATAACAAAAACAACAAAAATCATATGAGTATTAGATTAGTCATTAGATTCAGACAAAAAGTCTTACAAAATTTAATACCTATTCCTACTAAAATTACTAAATTAATTAATTTAAAAAGTCTTTTAAAAACAAATAACAAATGGGATGTTCTCAGAAAAACATGGAAATATCTGCAAGGGTTGATGCAATCTGAAATATACTATGTATGGAGTGGCTAGGTGGAACAGTAAATAGAGCACTGGCCCTGGAGTCAGGAGGACCTGAGTTCTAATCTGGCCTCCAACACTTAACACAAAAAAAGACAAGCCATGTGACCTTGGGAAAGTCACTTCACCCCAATTATCCTACCTTTCCCCCCTCCAAAAAGCAAAAAAAAAGAAGAAATATACCATGTACAAAGTAACAGCAATATTTGAAGATGATAAGCTATGAATACCTTTGCTATTCTCAGTAATACAATGATCCAAAACAATTCTGAATGATTTATGATGAAAAATGCTATCTGTTCCCAGAGAAATCACTTATGGTGTCTGAATGCAGATTGAAGCATACATTTTTTTTTACTGTATTCATTTTTCTTGTTTTTTTGTCAATGTTTTCTTTCACAACATGACTATTATAGATATGTTTTGCCAGTTTACACATATATAATCTATTTCACATTGCTTGCCTTTTCATTGGGATCAGGGTCAGGGTAGAGAGAGAATTTGGAGCTCAAAGTTTTAAAAATGATGGTTTATTTTTTTTTCATGTAACTGAAGGGGATAAAAAGAAAAAGCTAAATACTAAATAAAGTCACAGTGGGGAGAGGGGGAGAGAGAGAAACAGTAGGACAAATGGACAAAGAGGTACAAAAGATAACCGAAGAAAATAAACTCCGTAAAAATTAGAATTGATCAAGTAGAAGCTGACTTTACGAAACGTTACAAAAAATAAAACAACATCAAAAGAACTTTTAAGAATGGAAGAAAATGTGAAATATCTCAAAAAAATTAACTGACTTGCAAAACAGGAGATATAATATTAAAATGACTGAACTGTCTCATGCCCATGATCTAAATAGGAAAAAAAAAAAATCCTAGACTTCATCTTTGGAGAAATTATCAAGGAAAACTATGCTTATATTCTAGAAACCTGAGGGTAAAATATAAATTGAAAAAATCCAGAAGGGATTTTGGGGAAGGTGGTAGATAGTGGGTTATACAACCTTTGGCTCTCTATATTTTCTCCACAAAAAAAAGAAAAGGCAGAGCATCACCTCAGAGAAGCAGAAATTAACATGTAGTTAAGCAGTTGTTCTACTAAGACAATTGGAGAACACCCCAGGAACGATCTGACCTCCAGGGGCAGAGATTCAGCCTGAGTGACATGCAAACATCTCTATTCCAATTCTGCATTATCACCAAAGGACAAGTCATAGGGCCAACTGGGTTGAGAGGCAGCCTCAACTTTAGAAACTTTTATCTCAGACACTGTGGGGGTCTGATGACTGAGTAGGAGAAGATTGAAGGGTTTTCCACTGTCAAGGGACAAGAAGCACAGTTGTGCTGACCAGACACCTCCTGGGCTATGGCTGCAGAGAGAAGGAGCTAGCACATACCTGGTGAATGTAGTTTTGAGGGGTGGGGACCCTGTTGACTGTGGACATTTGCAGCAGAGTAGAGTCGCTTCTTTCAGGTCCAGAGCAGAGAGGACACCACTAGTTTGTAGCAAATGTAGGGACCAAAGGGAATAAGATAATTTACAGAACAGTGTGGTTGGGGACCCTAGCAATGGCTTAGGAGTAGAGAGGGAGTCCAAAGTTGGGTTCTGAGACAGACCTCAGGAAATAATATTAAGAAAGACCTAAGACATGGGACATCATTCTCCATACTTCAGGACTATAATTTGAATACACTGATAGCTGTTGAAAACAAATTAAATCAGTAAATGTATAATCAATAAATAAATAGACAGATAAATAAAATGAGTAAATAAATAAAATCAATAAGCAAAGGAGAAAAAACTAAACTATAGATAGTTACTATGAGGATAGAGAGGATTTGGGTTCATATTCAGGGGAAGATAATGGAGCTAAAAAAGCAACTCCTTTTCAATGAGAAATGTTTCCAAGCACAAAAAAAAAGTTTTTTGAAGAACTTAAAAAGGACTTTGAAATTTAAATAAGAGAGATTAAGGACAAATTTTTAAAAATAAGAGCACTCAAATAAAATCAAGAAAATTATGAAAAGAAAGCCAACCAACTTAAAAAAGAGATTCAACAACTTAAGGAAGAAAATTATTCTTTAAAAACTAGAATTGGGCAAAGGGGAAGTTAATTACATTGAATACTACAACAAATTATAAAACAGAATCAAAAGAATGAAAAAAATAGAAGAGAAAGTGAAACATCTCAACAAGAAAAAGCAACTGATCTGGAGAACATATTGAGGAGAAATAATATAAGAATAGTTGGACTACCAAAAAAATTATGATTAAAATAAGAATCTTCATAATATTAAAATATATTTTCAAAAAAATTGCCCTGAAGTTCTAGAAAAAGAAGTCAAAGCAGAAATAGAAGAAAATCCACCAATTGCCACCTGAAAGAAATCCCAGAGAGAAAACCTAATGGAATATCATAACCAATTATCTAAGATCCCAGGTACAGAAAAAAAAAATATTGGAAGCACCAAGAAAAAAAAAACATTTAAATATCATGGAGGTGGAGCCAAGATGGTAGAGTAAAAGCAGGAACTTGCATGAGCTCCCACACCAAACACCTCCAATACCTGTAAAATATGACTCTAAAGAAATATTAAAGCTACAGAACCCACAAAGTGCCAGAGAGAAACAAATCTCTCACTGAAGGCAGCCTGGCAGGCCCACAGGATAGGTCTATCACATGGAGTTTGGAGCTGAGCCCAGCCCCACATAAGCTATCCAGGCCCAGGCCTGGGGAAGCCCCAACCAGCAGCACAAACTGGCCAGAATAGGCTTCAGGAGAGTGAATCACCAGCATCCATGGAGGTTTCCAGACTTATCAACCCATAAATGCCAAAGAGAAAGTAAAAGGTCAATAGGGAACTCTGTTGGAACTGGGTGAAGAAGAGGTTGGTCTGGCCCCTGCACACAGGACAAGAGGTGGAGGAGGTGAAGCAGCTGAAGCTACAGCCACATGGCTGCCTCCAGAGCTCGTGGCCTACAGATCGCAGAGGGAAGAAGTAACCATTCATAGGGTAATTGCTCTTGCTTTGACCTGCTTGGACCTGGGTGTTGGGTGGTGGTCCTGGGGTGAGGAACACTAGATGTCTGAGCTTGTAGTAGTTAAAAAGAGGGAACTTTCCTCATAGTGCTGGTAACTGTGAAAAACCCAGAAATGTGTGAAACTGCTCTCTCCACTCTGGAAGCAGAGTTCTACCATAGGAAAGAGCTCAAAAGTCAAGTATTTGGCTGACAAGATGTGATAGTAATGGCATTTAAAGATTCCCCTGTAATGGCTTGGTTTTTCAAATTGATTGTGTTAAAACCCAGAGCTTGTTAATCCCACCTGTGGGATGGACTTGTTGATGTAAAAAGAGAGTCCTGAACTGGGAGGAGCTGGTGACGTAGATTTGGAGAGACAAGAGAGAGGCAGAAGAACTTTTTGGAAGCAGCACCTCGTGGAGGCAGAGAGAGAGAGAGAGAGAGAGAGAGAGAGAGAGAGAGGATTGTTGATTGCCACTTTGAATCGCCCTGGACTTTTGAGACCTGCCCCCGGAGCTGCCAAGGACTGAGGAGACATGGCTGTTTTGCTGGTACTTTGTCTGTTTTGATGTTGTTTTGCCAGATTTGTCCACTGCTGAAAGACTGTCCTGTTGAAGAAGTCCTAGAACCTGGCTTTTGGTTAAGAAGCCCTGAGACTGTCCTGCAGACAGAGAGAGAATACTGTCCACTGGTGAAGGACAGTGCTGTTGTTGCAGGGGTCTGGAGACTGTCCTGCAGACAGAGCGAATACTGTCCACTGGTGAGGGGCAGTGCTGTTGTTGCAGGCGTCTGGGAACCTTTCTGTTGGTTCAGAAGCCCTGAAGAAGGATTTTCTTGTTGTATGTTTACAGAAATCCTGGACGAGGGTTTTGCTAATGTTTTCAGGGGTTCTAGGACTGTTCTACAGACAGAGGATGAATTAATGAAGGGACTGGCAATGTATCTTGTGGCCTTGCTAAGCCTTGTCTCCCCAGGAACTAAGATTGCTGAGAACTTGCCTCCTGTCAAGATGAAGAAAAGACCTCCATTTGGGTATTAAGTGCTGTGCTTAAACTTGATGTAACTCTGGGGTAGGTTCAATTGTGATCCAGGGGTGGGGAACTTTTGACCTTTTTGTGTTCTATGGTTGAACAAGTTAATGTACTTTACTTATGTTTGGAAACTAATCTCCATTTGAGAAGAGGGGCTTTGTGGTGGACTAAATGAAGGTATAGCCTAGGGGTGGAGAAGTATTTAGACCAGGGACTTTGTAATTGATTGAATGATTGGAAGGTCCTGGGGTGGGGTAGTCCTTGGAGATTATTTAATCACACTTAGTAAATGCTGTATTTTGAATGATGTCATGTTTTGATGTTCTCTGTTCTTGGTTGGTCACTGAATAAAATGGAGAGCACCTATGATGGTATTTTGAAGCTTGGGAAGTTGCCTTTCCTTGGTATTACATTACACAAGATGAGCAAGCAGAGGAAGTACAATCAGACCATAGAATCCTTTTTTGGGAACAAAAAGGAGCAAGACATAGAACTAAGAGAAAACAACAAAGTCAAAACTCCTGCATCGATAGCCGCCAAGAAAAATATGAACTGGTTATAGGCCACAGAGGAACTCAAGAAGAATATTGAAAATCAAGTAAAAGAAGTGGAGGAAAAATTGTGAAGAGAAATGAGAATGATGCAAGAAAATCATGAAAAGCAAGTCAACAGCCTACTAAAGGAGACCCCCAAAAAACTAAAGAAAATAATACCTTAAAAGTAAACTAACCCAAATAGCAAAAGAGGTCCAAAAAGCAAATGAGGAGAAGAATGCTTTAAAAAGACAAATTTGCCAGATGGAAAAGGAATTTCAAAAACTCACTGAAGAAAAAATTCCTTCAAAATTAGATTGGTGCAAATGGAAGCTAATGACTTTATGAGAAATCTGCATTAAGGGATAAAAGGGCTTGGAAGTTGATGTTATGGAGGTTAAAGAAGCTAGGATTAAAACCAAGAATCACCTAACCAGCAAAACTGAGTGGATGCTTCAAGGGAAAATATGGTCTTTCAATGAAAAGAGGACTTTCAAGTATTCTTGACGAAAAGACCAGAGCGGAAAATTTGACTTTCAAATGCAAAAAGTAAGAGAAGCATGAGAAGGTAAACAGGAAAAAGAAATCATAAGGAACTTATTAAAGCTGAACTGTTTAAATTCCTACATGAAAAAAATAATAATTACAACTCACAAAGATTTTTCTCATTATGAAGATAATTGAAGGGGATATATGTGTGTGTATACATACATGTATATGTATGTATAGGAGGATGTATGTGTGTGTAAATACATATGTGAGTGTGTGTATGTGTGTACATGTATACATAGACAGAGAGCACAGGATATGTTGAATAGGAAGGGATGATATCTAAAAAATTAAATTAAAAGTTGAGAGAGGAATATAATGAGAGAAGGAAACAGGGAGAGATAGATTAGGTTAAATTATCTCATATAAAAGAGGCAAGAGAGAACTGTTACAATTGAAGGGAAGAGCAGAAAGGTGAAAGGAAATGGGTCACACTTACTTTAATTGAATTTGGCTTAAGGAGGGAATAACATAGACACTCAATTGGGTATCTTACCCTACAGAAAAAGAGGGGAAAGGGGATAAGGAGGGGGATGATAGAAGGGAGGGCAGGGGAGAGGGTGGTTAGAAGCAAACATTTTTCAAAAGAGACAGGGTCAAAGTAGAAAATAGAATAAGTGAGGGCGAGATAGGATGGAGGGAAATACAGTTAGTTTTTCACAATATACTTGTTATGGAAACATTTTCTGTAACTATACGTGTACAACCTATATTGAATTGCTTATCTTCACAGTGGGGGTGGGTGAGGAGGGAAGAATGGAAAAAAAAAAACTGGAAATCAAAGTTTTGGAACCAAATGTTTTTTAAATGGTGTTTTGTTTTGTTTTGTTTTACATGCAACTGGGAAATAAGATATACAGGCACTGCGTTATACAGATCCATCTTGCCCTACTAGAAAGTTGGGGGTAGGTTGGGGGAGGATATAAGAGAGATTGAGTGAAGGGGTATTCAGTAGGCTTGATATCTTGGGTTTGGGGGCAGGGGAAAGGTGGGGAGAAAATTTGTAACCCAAAACATTTTGGAAATGATTGTTGAAAATTAAAAATAAATAAATGAAAGATTAATTACAAGAAAAAATAAAAATAGAAAATAAATAAAACCACAAAATAATAAATAAATAAATATCATGGAGCTGCAATAGGGATTTCATAAGACCTAGTAGCAGACATGTTAAAGGACCATAGGTCTTGGAATACTATATTTTATAGAGCAAAAGAGTTGTTACAACCAAGTGTAACTTACCTAGAAATGTTAAGCATAATACAGGGGAAAAAAACACACTTAATGAACTGAAAGACTTTCAGGTCTTTTGTGACAAAACTCCCATAACATAATGAAAAATTCAACATATAACTTTGAGGAGAAATATAAAGTATACATTAAAGATCAATTATAGGGTGGGCGGATTCAAGATGGCGGAGTAGAAGCATGACCCTCCCAGGGCTCCGGCTTCCACTCTCCCCAATCCATGTAAAAAGGGGACTCCAAACAAACTTTGGAGCTGCAGAACCCACAAAATGACACAGAGAAGCTAACCTCCTGCTGAGAACAGTCCGGCAGGACGGCAGGAATCGGCCAGCGCAATGCTCTGGGAGCCGAGCCTTTAGCCCCAGGGGGGGCCTGACCAGCCGCCAGCCAGAGGGACCCCAGATCAGCAGCAGCTGTGGCCGTTTCCAGATTTATCAATATATAGATGCGAAGGACAAGGTGAGAGGCCAGTGAAGCCTGGACTTTGGGACCCAGTAAGTGGGAGTGCGTGGCTTTTACCCCCGGGGCGACAAACCGCTGAGAAGGCACAGCCTGCCAGCACCACATGGAGGCTTCAACTCTTGGCCTGCAGAGTGTAGGGGGACCAAGCACCAGTCTGAGGGGTAATCGCTCTTGCTTTAACCTGCTTGGATCTGGATTGCAGTCTAGGGTGGAGGTCCTGGGGTGTGTGTCCAGCTTGCCAAAGCGTGTGGAGACCTCAGAGAGGGCACCCATCTAATACCTCCAGCAGCTGAGAAAACCCCAGCGTTTGGAACGAAAACTCCCCTGTCTAGTGGCAGAGTCCTACTGTGGCAAAAAGCCCAAAAGTCAAATCATTGAGTGGCAAAATGAGCAGGCAAAGGAAACAAAGCAGACAGAAGATCCCAACATTACACTTATTTTGGGGATAAGAAGGAGCAAGGCATGGAACAGGAGGAAATCAGTGAAGTCAGAACTCCTGCACCAAAAGCTTCAAAGGAAAATACAAGCTGGTTACAGGCCATAGAGGACCTTAAGAAGCAGATAAGAGAAGTGGAGAAAAAATTGGGAAGAGAAATGAGAACAATGCAAGAAAATTATGAAATGAGAGTCAACAGCCTGACTGAAGAAAATAATACCTTAAAAAACAGACTGACTCAAATGGCAAAGGAGGCTCAAAAAGGCAATGAGGAGAAGAATGCCTTAAAAAGTCGAATTTGCCAGATGGAAAAAGAATCTCAAAAGCTCACTGAGGAGAATCATTGCTTCAGAATTAGATTGGAGCAAATGGAAGCTAATGACTTTATGAGAAATCAAGATGCTGTTAAATAGATCCAAACAAATGAAAGAATAGAAGGCAATGTGAAATATCTCATGGGAAAAACCACTGACTTGGAAAATAGATCCAGGAGAGATAATTTAAAAATTATTGGACTGCCTGAGAGCCATGACCAAAGTAAGAGCCTGGAAAGCATCCTCCAGGAAGTTCTCAAAGACAACTGCCCTGATGTTTTAGAACGAGAGGGCAAAATAGAGGTTGAAATAATCCACCGATCACCTCCTGAAAAAGATCCCAAAAAGAAAACTCCTAGGAATATTATAGCCAGGTTCCAGAATTCCCAGATTAAGGAGAGAATATTACAAGCAGCCAGGGAGAAACAATTTGAATATTGTGGAAACACAATCAGGATAACCCAGGATCTGGCAGCTTCTACACTGAGGGATCGAAGGGCCTGGAATGTGATATTCCAGAGGTCAAGGGAGCTGGGATTAAAACCAAGAGTCACCTACCCAGCAAAACTGAGTATCATGTTTCAGGGGAAAATATGGTCATTCAGGAGTATACAGGACTTTCAAGCATTCTTGCTGAAAAAACCAGAGCTGAATAGAACATTTGACATTCAGATACAAGAAGCAAGAGAAGCATGAGAAGGTAAACAGGGAAAAGAAATCATAAGGAACTTATCAAAGTTGAACTATTTTTTTTTTAAAGCAATCGGGGTTGAGTGGCTTGCTCAGGGTTACACGGCCAGTTGTTGTTTCTGGGTGTGGTGCTGAGTGTCTGGGCCCGGATTTTATCCGGGTCGTCCCGGCACTGGGGCTGGTGCTCTTGCTTGCTGAGCCACCTGGCCAAAGTTGAACTATTAACATTCCTACATGGAAAAACAATAATTGTAACTTATGAAACTTTTCTCAGTAGTTGAAGGGATTAGAAATATATATATATATATATATATATGTCTTTATATGAGGGTATGCGGGCATATGAATACATATGTGAATGTGTGTATATACGTTTACAGGTATACATAGATAGAGGGCACGGGACCAATTTAACAGGAAGGGATGATACTTAAAAGGTGAAATTAAGAGGTGAGAGGAATATAATGAGAGGAGATGGGGAGAGACAGAGTGGGGCAACTATCTCATACAGAAGAGGCAAGGGAAAATGGTTACAATGGAGGGGAAGAATAGGAAGGCAAAAGGGAATGGATCAAACTTATTCCTATTGAATCTGGCTTGAGGAGGGAGGGAAATACACACTAAATAGGGGATCTCACCCTCCAGGAGAATAGGGGGGGAAGGGGATGTAAGGGGAATGATGCAAGGGAGGGCAGGCTGGGGGGGAGGGAAGTTGGAAGCACCCACTTTTGAAAAGGGACAGGATCAAAGTAGAGAATAGAACAAGTGGGAGGTGGGATAGGAGGGAGGGAAATATAGTCAGTCTTTTACAATACATCTACTATGTTATTGTTTTGCATTAGCCGTACATGTACAACCTATACTGAACTGCTTGTCTCCCCAGTGGGGGTGGGTGGCAGGGGGGGAAGGGAATGAATCTGGAATTGAAAGTTTTAAAATCAAATATTCAAATATATATATATATATATATATATGTGTGTGTGTGTGTGTGTGTGTGTGTGTGTGTGTGTGTGTGTGTGTGTACTATTATTAATACCATCTTACATGTTATTAAGAAAAAAAAAGATATCCAGGCACTGAGGCATAGAGATCCACTGGAAAAGTTGAAACGGGTATGGGAGAAAATATGGGAGAGAGCAGATTGGAGGTGGGGATATCCTGTGGGACTGCTGTTTTGGGGGGATGGGTGGGGGAAAAACAGGGAGAAAATTTGTAACTCAAAATCTGGCGGAAACAAATTATATAAATCAGAAGTTAATAAAGCATTAAAAATAAATAAATAAACAAAAAAAGATCAATTATAAGGGAATCAATATGGAGAAATTGTTTAGTTTGTATATGTAAAAATAGTAGCAATACTCATGATTGTCAATATTTTTGGGGCAGTTTGAAAGAAAAACTTGCACTGAGCTGAGTATGATTTTTAAAAAAACTGTAAGGAGAGAAAAAAGAGTAATTATCTCACACAAATGAGATAAAAGGAAAAATTGATACAGCAGAAGAAACTAATAGTGGGGAAAGCAGGTACTGATAGAATCTCCTTTCATTGGTAATGGGTTAAAGAGGGAATTTGAGTGTGTGTGTGTCTGTCTGAGTGTGTGTGTGTGGGTGTGTAAGAATCTTCTAAATTCATGAAGAAATCAGAAGGCAAAGGGATAGGGTGTGGGGAGAGGACAAAAGAGGGAATTTTATGGGAATGGGTTGGTTAAGGAATAGGAGGACAGGGTAGTGGAAAGGAGTAAAGCAGAGGAGTGAGAGACAGGGTAAATAGGGTGAGAAGGATAGTGAGGAAAAATAGGAATGAGGAAAATAAACAACAAGTAATTGTAGGTTAGATTGTGAATTTGATGAATTTATCCATAAAATAATGGAAATAGGTAACAGATTAAAAAATATATTCAACATGGGCGGCCAGGTGGCTCAGCGAGTAAGAGCACTGACTCCAGAGTCGGGATGACCTGGATCAAATCCGGGCTCAGATACTCAGCACCACACACAGAAAAAAAACTGACCGTGTAACCTTGAGCAAGTTACTTAACCCCAATTGCTTTAAAAAAAAATAATATATATATATATATATATATATTCAACAATATATTACTTTCAGGGAACATTATAAAAATCAGAGATACACTCAATAAAGGGAAGGAGTAGAATTTATTATGAAAAAAAACATGGATACTAATCATGATCTCTGACAAAGTTAAAGTTAAAATAGATTGAATGTATAAAAGCAGAAACTACACTGTGTCAACAATGTTATTCAATATTGTTGTAGACCATTTTAAATACCTAAACAATACAAAGTACATGAGCATATACCTGCTAAAAAAGACACAGGAACTATATGAAAATAAACATAAAACAATTTTTATATAAATAAAATCAGATCTAAGTAAATGAAGTGATATTTATTTTTCATGAATAGGTAAAACCAACATAATTTTTAAATGGCAATCTAATAAATCTATTTATTTGATGTTATCTCAATTAGTTCACTGAAAATTGTCAGAGTTAGAAAAAAAATAAAAACAAAGTTCATTCAGAAGAGCATAAGGTCAGGAACTTCAAATAAACAAGGAAAAAAATGTAAAGGAAGTAGATTCAGCAGTATTAGATTTTAAACAATATTATAAGGTAAAGCAGCGTTGATGTGTAAAAAGGAAAATTTCAATTATTTGAAATTAAATTTTCCTTTCTTTTTTTTTTTTGCTTTTTTTGTAGGGGAGAAGGTAGGGCAATTGGGGTTAAGTGACTTGCCCAAGGTCACACGGCTAGTTTTTGAAAGTGTCTGAGGCCAGATTTGAACTCAGTTCCTCCTGACTCCAGGACTGGTGCTTTATTCGCTACACCACCTAGCCGCCCCTAAATTAAATTGTCTTAAATAAATAAAACTTATATAGACAAGAATAGAAGGAATGCAGAAAAATTGTAGGGGATCTTTCATAAACAATCTCTCAGATAGGAAATGATTGGATTGGAATATTGCTATGATGTTAGAAATGATGAGCTCTTATTTTAGAAAATAAAAAACATAAAAAGAGTTGTACCTATAAAAGATGCTACCACCTTCAAAGAAACATATGACAGGTAGAAATAAGCATAGGATAGTCTTAAAGATGTGGACATGAGTGTATATGTTTAAAAATATCTATATTTACATCTATAATCTCTCTCAATCTCTCTTTCTATCCATTCATCTATCGATCTGTCTATCTATCTGTCTGTCTGTCTATCTATCTATCCATCTCCAGGCTTAATTGGAGCCTTATTCAGGGTGGTGGGGGAAGCAGTGAAAAAATAAAGTTAAAACTGCACAGCATAGTACAAAAAGAACCTTTGAAAACAATGTGTCATATTTGTTATGTAGGTTTTCTTGAAATGGAAATTTATTCTTTTATATTGAATTCTCTCTTAAGGTCTACTGTGTACACAGTATTTTTTTCTCTTCTCATTTTATATTTAAGTTTAGTATTTTTAAAATGCAGAGAGAGAAAGAAAGAATTCACCATAAGCCTCCTGAAATAGATCCAAAAATGAAAACTTTAAGTAATTTAAAAAGCCAGATTTGAACACTCCCAGGTAAAGAGAAAAAGAATGTTGCTAATAGCCAAAAAGGAACAATTCAAATATCAAAAAAAAAAAAATTCAGGACAACACAAGATTGAGAAGTTTCTACTTTAAAGGATTGGAGTGCTTGGAATATGATATTTGGGAAAGAAAAGATTTGGGCTTACAAGCAAGGAAAACCTACCCATCAAAACTAAGTATAATCCTTTTAAGGGGAAAATGGATATTCAAAGAAACAGAGAATTTTCAAGCATTCTTGATGAAAGTACCAGAGCTGAATAGACAATTTAACTTATGTTTTTCATTTTTCAAATGCTTTATTAACTTCTGATTTACATAATTCATTTCTGCCAGATTTTGAGTTACAAATTTTCTCCCTGTTTTTCTTTACCCACCAACCCAAAACAGTAATCCCACAGGATATCCCCTCATCCAATCTGCTCTCTCCCATATCTTCTCCCATACCCCCTTCGACTTTTCCATTAGGGCATGGAGGATCTCTATGGCCCAGTGCCTGTATATCTTATTTCCCAACTACATGTTAAATAGTATTAATAATAGTATATATATATTTTTTTTAAGCATCTGATTATAAAATTTTGAATTTCACATTCATTCCCTTCCTCCCTTCTCACCTACCCTTACTGGGAAGATAAGCAGTTCAGTATAGGTTGTACATGTGTACATGTGTAGCTAATACAAAAGATTAATATTTATAATGTCTACAGTAACTATAAATGGTATTTCTCTTTCTATCTCTTGCTGTTGAATTTCATTGGAAATATATAGGAATGCTGAGGATTTCTGTGGGTTTATTTTATACCCTGCAACTTTGCCAAATTTATTTATTGTCTCAAGTAGTTTTTTACTTGATTCTCTAGGACTCTCTAAGTATAACATCATATCATTTGCAAAGAGTGATAGCTTGGTCTCTTCTTTGCCAAATTTGATTACTTTGATTTCTTTTTCTTCTCTAATTGCTACTGCTACCATTTTTAGTACCAGATTGAATAAGAGGGGTTATAGTGGACACCCTTGTTTCACCCCTGACCTTATGGGAAATGCTTCTAGCTTCTCCCCATTACATATAATACTTGCTGATGGCTTTAAATAGATGCTACCTATTATTTTAGGTGAGGCTCCGTTTATTCCTATACTTTATTGTTTTTAATAGGAATGGATGTTGTATTTTGTCAAAAGCCTTTTCTGTATCTATTGAGATGATCATGTGGTTTCTACTAGTTTTATTGTTGATATGATCAATTATACTAATGGTTTTCCTAATATTCAACCATCCTTGCGTTCCTAGAATAAATCCTACTTGATCAAAGTCTATTATTCTTGAGATAAGTTGCTATAGTCTTTTTGCTAGTATTTTATTTAGAATTTTTGTATCTATATTCATGAGGGAGATTGGTCTATAATTTTCTTTCTCTGTTTTATCTTTTTCTAATTTAGGTATAAGTACCATATTTGTGTCATAAAAAAAATTTGGTAGGACTTGTTCTTCACTAATTTTCCCAAATAGTTTGTAGAGTATTGGAATCAATTGTTGTTTAAATGTTTGATATAATTCACTAGTGAATCCATCTGGCCCTGGAGATTTTTTCCTAGGGAGTTGACTGATGGCTTGTTCAATTTCTTTTTCTGAGATGGTGTAGCAGCAAGCACCCCAGCATCCCCAGGGTTGCTGCCACCAAAGGTTCTTGGATCTGCTTTGATAAAGGAAAGCAACTCAAAATGGGTTAACAAGCTTACTTTAATCAGTTAAATATGTATCATTTACCTAGTTCAGGGGAAAGAGGTCAGCACCCCAAACTTCAGAATATACAGACAGAATTATCAAGACAGAAACAGATAAAGTAGACAGGTTTCCAAACTGTCCAGCCATTACATCCATACCAAACAACATCTGGGTTTCAAAGCCAGGGTCCATGGACAACGGCTTCCCAGAGTTTCATCTGATCAAATCACAGAACACTTCTCAAAGTAAGCCCCAAAACAAAGCTACACATCAGGGCTTACATAGCCTTCTCCTGGCTCAGAGAATGTAACAACCTTATTGACTCACTGGCCAATCAAGAATTATCTACTGAAAAACAAGCTTCCCACCCCAGGCTCCAGGTGCACTTTAGCCTAGGGACAGGGAAGATCTTTAAATTTACATTCCCATTACATATGGGGTTATTTAAGTAATTTACTTCCTCTTCAATTAATCTGGGCAACTGGTATGTTTGTAAATATTCATCCATTTCCCTAAGATTGTTAAATTTATGTGTATACAATTGGGAAAAATAATTCCTAATTATTGTTTTGATTTCCTCTTCATTGGAGGTACATTCATCCTTTTCATTTTTGATACTCATAATTTGGTTTTCTTCTTTCTTTTTTTTTATCATATTGACTAAGGGTCTATCAATTTTGGTTTTTTTTTTTTCATAAAACCAGCTCTTGGTTTTATTTATTAATTCAGTAGTTTTCTTAATTTCAATTTTATTAATCTCTCCTTTGGTTTTCAATATTTCTAATTTAGTGTTTAATTGGGGATTTTGAATTTGTTCGTTTCCTAGGTTTTTTATTTGTATGCCCAATTCATTGAGCTCCCTTTTCTCTAATTTAATCATGTATGCGCTCAGGGATATAAAACTTTCCCTAAGAACTGCCTTTAATGTATCCCACAAATTTTGGTATGTTGTCTCATTATTATCATTCTCTTGAATGAAATTACTGATTGTTTCTATAATTTCTTGTTTGACCTACTCATTCTTTAGGATCAAATTTTTTAATTTCCAATTAGTTTTTAGTCTGTCTTTCCATGGCCCTTTATTGCATATAATTTTTATTGCATCATGATCTGAGGAGGATGCATTTAATATTTCTGCCTTATGGCATAGAATTGTGATGTTTTTATGCCCTAGAACGTGGTCAATTTTTGAGTATGTGCCATGAACTGCTAAGAAGAAAGTATATTCCTTTTTATCCCCAGAAACAGGAGAAATTTGTGCACAATTACAGACACAACATATTTGTGATGGCCAACTTTGATAGACTGGACTCTTCTCAGCAATGCAGTGATATAAGTTAATCCCAAAAGACTCATGATGGAGAGAAATATGTGCATCCAGAGAAAGAACTAAGTTTATATGCAGGTGGAAGCAAAATACCTGATCTTTTTCCTTCTCTTATTTTGTTTTATGTCCTCTTTACCATTTTTCATTCCAGCTGGTACAATCCTTCCTTATAACCTGACTAATGTATAATGTGAAAGTATTTACAGATCCTACACTTGAGTATATGCCGCCATGGGGTGGGGGGCAATGGGAGGGAGGGGGACAAAATGTGAAACTCAAGGAATTGTGGAATTGAATCCTGTAAACCAAAAGGAAACAAATTAATTTTAAAATTTAATTAATTAATTAAAACCAAAAAGAATGCAAAATAAAAAAAAAAATGCTCCAAAGTCCTCTATTCCACTGAATGACCATATTTTCCCCTCAAATATGATACTCAGTTTTGCTGGGTAGGTGATACTTGGTTTTAATCCCATTTTTTTTTTTTTGCCCTCTGGAACATCATATTCCAGGTGCTTAAATCCCTCAGTGCAGAAGCTGCCAGATCCTGTTTTATCCTGATTGCATTTCCTCAATATTCAAATTGTTTCTTCCTGGCTGCTTGTTATATTCTCCCCACCAGACTCTGCCACCAGACAGGGGAGCTCCCATCCCAAATGCTGGGGTTTTCTCAGTTGCCAGAGGTATTACTTGGGTGCCCTCTCTGAAGCCTCCCCTTTTTTGTTTCTTTTTGGTGTTTATGGGTTGAGAAGTCTAGAAACCACCACAGACACTGGTTATTCACACTCCTGAAGTCTGCTCCAACCACCGCTGGTCAGGGCTGCCCTGGGGCTGAACCAGGCAGCTCATGTGGGACTGAACTTGGCTCCCAGCCAGGTGCAATAGATCCTTCCTGTCAGCCTGCCAGGATGTCTTAAGTGGGAGATTTTTTCCTCTATGTCGCTCTGTGGGTTCTATAGTTCTAAAATTTGTTTAGAATCATTTTTTTACATGAATTAGAAGTGTTGGGAGCCTAAGCCACACAGAGGTCTTGGTTTTCCTCTGCCATATTGGCTCTGGCCCCCAAAGGTGTGAGTTGAACATGATGGATTGATGATGTAAAAAAATGAAGTAAAATTAAGAGCTGAAAAAGGGAAATGTACTGGGAGAAGGGAAAATGGAGAGGTAGAATGGAGTAAATTTTCTGACTTAAAAGAGGTGAAAAATACCTCTTATAGGAGATGGGAGGATGAGGGAATTGGGGCAAGGGACATGGGAACCTTGATGTCACTGGAGTTGAATCAAAGAAGAGAATAACATACATTCATAGTTGGCTATAGAAATCTCTTACCATACAGGAAAGTAGTATGGAAAGGGGATAAGAAGAGGGAGGGGTGCTAATAGAAGACAGGGTAGTTTGGGGGAACTAAAAGTCAGAAGCAAAATACTTTTGAGAATGGATAGGGTGAAAGGATATAAAGACTGGGATAACCAGAGGGGAGGGAGAAATAGGATGGAGAAAAATACTTAGTAAACACAAATGCAAAAAAAAATAAAACAGAGCTAGTTTGTCTGATAAATCATTTTTGAAATACATAGAAATGTGAGTCAAATATATAGAAATAAGAGCCATTCCTCAACTGATAAATTGTCAAATGATATGAACAGGCAGTTTTCAGATGACATAATCAAAGCTATCTATAGTCATATACAAAATGCTCTAAATCACAATTGACTAGAGAAATTCAAATTAAAACAAATCTCACCTCACAACACATCAAATTGGCTAGTATAACAGAAAAGGAAATAGGACAAATATTGGAGGGAATGTGGGAACATTGAGTCACTAAAGTCTTAACATTGAAGTAGTATATTGATTCAACTATTTTTTAGAGCAGTTTGGAACTTTGCCCAAACAGATACAAAATTATGAATATTCCCTTGGAAAAAGTAATAACACTTCTAGGTCCATATCGCAAAGATGATAAAAAAAAAGTTAGGACCAATATGTACAAAAATACTTAAAATAGTTCTTTTAGTAGTGGCAAAGAATTGGAAATTAAGAGGATGTCCATCAATTGGGGAATGGCTGAACAAGATTTTGTATTTGACTGTGATGGATTACTATTGTGCTATAAGAAATGATGAGTAGGATTCTCACAAAAATAAACAAACAAAAAAACCCAGAAAGACTTATATGAACTGATGAAAGATGAAATGAGCAGAACAAGAAGAATACTGTACATAGTGACAGCAATATTGTATGATCATCATCTGTGATTCACTTAGCTATTGTCAGCAATACAACGATCAAGACAATTCTGAAAGATTTATGATAAAAAAAATGTAATACATCTTCAGAGATAGAACTGATGGAGTCTGAATGTAGATTGAAGTATACTTTTTCTTTACTTTATTTTTCCTTTTTTCTCTGTTTTCTTTTACAACATGAATAACATGAAAATTTGTATGTCTACACATGTATAACCTATATCAAATTACCTGTCTTTTAATAAGGCTGGGGGATAGGAGGGAAAATTAAAATTTGGAACACAAAATTTTTTAGAAATTAATGTTAAAAGTATTTTATATATAATTTCAAAAAAAATAAAAAACATTAAAAAGATGAAATGTGAAAAAAGAGCCTAGATATCATGTTTTGAAAAATTATTGTAGAGAACTATACAAAAGAGAATCCACCAATCATCTTCTGAAAAAGATCTCAAAATAAAAATTCCCAGGAATATTATGGGAAAATCCCAGAACTCCCAGGGGAGAAAGAAAATATTCAGGTAGCGAGAAAAAGCAATTCAGATATCATTGAGTCACAATTAAGATAACATAAGATTTGGTATCTTTTGCATTAAAAGAGAAAAGGGTTTGGAACATGATCTTTCAGAAAACAAAGGAACTAAGATTAAAATTAATAACAACAGACCCATTAATCATTCAGGGAGGGCTGTGTGCAGAAAGGCTATTTAGTGAAATACAAAACTTCCAAGCTTTACTAATGAAAAGACCAAGCCAAATAGAAAATAACTGGCCCACCCACAGAAAATAACTGGCCATGTAACCTTGAGCAAGTTACTTAACCCCAATTGCTTTTAAAAAAAAAAAGAAAGTTGGGGCGGCCAGGTAGCACAGCGAATAAGAGCACCGGCCCCAGTGTCAGGATGACCTGGGGATTGAATCTGGGCTCAGACACTTAGCACCCACCCAGAAACACCTGGCTGTGTAACCTTGAGCAAGTTAATTAACCCCAATTGCTTTAAAAAAAAGTGAAAGAGGGAAAAAGAGGGATGCACTAGTGGAATGGAAGCAGAAGAAAAATGTGGAACATTTTCTTATAAAAAAGAAGAGAGAGACAGAGAGAGAGAAATGGACAAGGTAGAGCTTTTATAGTGAAGGGGAAATGGTCAGGTGGCAGATAATACTTGAAATTTACAATCTCATTGGAATTGACTCAAAAAAGGAAGAACATACCTAATCAGTATAGAAAACTTTCTTATGCAAAAGAGAAGCATGGATAAAAGAAAAGGGGATGATAGAAGAGAATATAGATTAAGGGAGGTAATGGTCAGAAGCAAAAGAGATTTTTAAGGAGGATAAGGGTGAAAAAAAAGTAAGAGAGGAAGAGAAATAAGGAAAATATGTGATGGGGAAAAACCACAGTAATCATAATTGTCAACATGAGTGCTATAAACTCATTCATATAATGCAAGTTATAGCAAAATGTTTAAGAAACCATAATATGTTGTGTACAAGTGTGAAATTTTAAAAGTTTGAGAGGTATAATTTCTGGGTAATTTAATCATTTTTCTAATAATGACAGCATGTTTATTAATAAAAGTATGGCCATTACACAGTCTCTCTTACACCAAAGACTCCTTGTGGTAGTGGGTTCACAGTTCATATGCTCTTGGAAGAGTAGGCTGATTAACAATTAATGAGAAAATGAATATTACAATGAGGGTCTGGGTTTAATTACAATGAATGAAGGTCTTGGAGGTACATAACTTGAATCACCCAAACCTTGTTCAAAGGGACTTCAATTTCCACATCACCTGTTTGACAAAAGGGAGAATCCACATCTTTTCCAGACCTGTCTGAGCAAACATAATGAGCAGGAATGTCTCCATTAAACTAAACTTAAAATTATTTTGCTGTCTTTCATTAGATCTCAGCCATACTGACCAGGGTTAAGTGTTTCAGAAAGATTTCACACTGGTTGATTCCTGAATGAGAAAGTAGAAAAGCGAAAACCCTTGATCTCACTACAGTAATTACTTATTAATACAAGAGAGAAATAATCATTTCTTTCACAAGAAACACATTTGAAATAGAGACATACAGTGTAAAAATAAGGGGCTGTAGCAGAATCTATTATTCTTCAGCTGAGGTTAAAAACAATCAGGTGTAGCAATAATGATTTTAGACAAAACAAAAGCAAAAAAAATACCTAATCAAAAGAAACAAGCTGGTAAACTATATTTTTTCTAAAGATTCCACAGACAATGAAATAATGTCAATACTAAACATATATTCACATAATTATAGAGGATCTAAAGTCTTAAAGGAAAACTAAAATGAATTAGCAGATTTAAACAAACTATACTAGTTGGCAGGATCAACTTTACCTTTTTAGGATTAGATAAATCAGAATATATTAAAAATAAATAAGAAAGAAGTTAAGGGGATGAATAGAATTTTAGAAAAGTTATGAGATATGTATACATACACACACAGATATGTAGGTGTGGGGGGTAGGGAGGTGTTTATGTGTGTGTGTATTTTCTTAGCTGGACATAGCACCTTCACAAAATTTCACCATGTATTGTATCATAAAAATTTACAAATACACACAGGAATATAGATATATTAAATATGTCCTTTTAAAAATCATAATGCAAAAAATATGCATTCAATAAATAGATCAAAATTAAGTGAAAACTAATCCTAAAATGTCACAGAGCAAAGCATAGAAAAAACAAATAATTTTTTAAAGAGAATGACAACAATGAGGCAATTTACCAAAATTTATGGGATGAAGTCATAGCAATAAAACGTACATCTCTATACACTTATATAAATAAAATGGAGAAAGAGAGAATCAATGATTTGGGCATACAATTAAAAAAAGAAAAAAATTAAAAATTCCCAATTTAACATCAAATTGGAAATTCTCAAAAACAAAGGGGAGATTAAAATTAAGAAAACCACTGAACTAATAAATGAAACTATGAGCTAGATTTATGAAAAAAATAATAAAATAAACAAGTATTTTAATTTTAAAAATTAAGAAATCAAATTATCTGTACCAAAAATAAAGAGTAAATTCACCACCAATGAAGATGAGATTAAAATAATCATTAAGAGCTATTTTGCCCAACTATATATCAATACATTTCTCAATATAAGTGAAATCGATGAATATATACAAAAATATACATTGTACAGTGTAACAAAAGAGGAAATAGAATAAATTCTATGAAACATTTGGACAATTGATTCCAATACTATGTAATTTATTTGGGGAAAGAGTCAAATAAGAAGTCCTACCAAATTTCTTTTACAAATTTCTTTTATAAATGAGGTGTTGATACCTAAATCAAGGAAAGCAAAACAGAGAAAGTTATAGACCAATTTCCCTAATGAAAATCAATGCAAAAATTTCAAATAAAACACTAGCAAGGGGATTACAGCAGTATATCACAAAGATCATCCATTATTATCATGTGGGATTTACACCAATAATGTAGGGTTAGTTCAATAAGATACATTTTTTTTAAGTCAAGCATTAAATTGACTGAAAACTGAAGTCATACCATAGACTTTAAAAAAAATGAGTAACATAGTCAATTTAATCTGACATAAGTAATAGACATTATTAATTGAATATGAAACTTGTGATTCCATCCAAATAAAAAAAGTCAGAAATGTACTACTCAAGAACTGTGCTATAAAAAATTATGGCCAAAGACACAGAAGCAGGCTCGGAAGGCATGGCTGGCAGATGGAAGGGGCCTGATCAACTCCAAGGGCAAGTCTTCCCACCAACCACAAGGGCCACTACCCGGCCTATCACCAAAGGGCTTGGACTGGAAAGAGGAAGGTAAGAAGCAAATACAAGGGCTGCTGTACTGGACAGCAAATACTCCTGGGGCTACCATTTCATAGCCCAGAAATTTTTTTAAAAAGCCCCTATTAGGACCTCCATAGACCAGAATGACAGAGTGAACCTCACCTGCTCCAAACCACGCCCCTGTCCCTGAAAACATAGTAACTCTTGCCCCAGGGCAAAACCCTCTACAGTAAAGGCTTAGGATCCCTAGAGGAAGGGTGTGGCTAGGGCCCTGCCTCCAAATGGGTAGAAAGCAGAGTACAAAGACAAAGACTTTGGAGTCCTACTATCCTCAGAGGGAGGAACCAAACTCAGAAGGATGTGGACTTCAAACCCACAGCTGAAACATCAATAGGGAATGAGTGCCAAGCACAGAAGGCTCTCCTAGATGAGATCAAAAGGAACTTTGAAAACAAAATGAGAGAGAAGAAAAAATGAATAATTCTCTCAAAACCAAAATAGCAGAATTAGAAAAACATTATAATGAAGAAAACATCTCTCTAAAAAGAAAAGTGTATGATATGGAAAAGAAGCTCCAAAAATTAACCAAGGAAAATGATTTGCTAAAAAATAGAATTAACCAAATTGAAACAAATAACTCTAAGAGGAACCAAGAATTAGTCAAACAAAACAACAAGAAAGAAAAATTAGAAAAAGAGGTAACATACCTCAAAGAAAAAATAACTGACCTGGAAAACAGATCCAGGAAAGATAATCTGAGAATCATAGGGCTACCAGAAAATCATGATGAAAAAATGAGCCTGGACAACATTCTCCAAGAGCTCGTTAAGGAAAACTTTCCTGAGATACTAGAACCTGAGGGTAAAATAGAAATAGAGAGAATCTACCAGAAACCTGCTGAAAGAGATCCCAAACTGAAAAGTCCTCGAAATGTTGTGGCCAAACTCCAGAACTACCAGATAAAAGAGAAAATACTTCAAGAGGCCAGAAAGAAACAATTCAAATATCGAGGGTCCACAGTGAGGATCACACAGGATTTGGCAGCCTCTACACTGAAAGATCAGAGGTAGTGGAATACAATTTTCCAGAAGGCGAAAGAGCTTGGGTTACAACCAAGGATCACATACCCAGCGAGACTGAGTATATTCTTCCAGGCAAAGAGATGGTCATTCAGTGATATAACAGAGTTCCAGACCTTCTTGATAAAAAATCCAGAACTCAATGGAAAACTCAACCTCCAATTAAAAGATGCAACAGTGATGTAGAAAAGTAAACAAGGAAAAAAAAAAAACACACACACACACACACACACTGCTATTTGATAAGAGTGAACTGGTTATAGACAAGTAGAGGGTATGAGTACAAAATACACAAAATGATGACTAAAAAAAATCTTATTAAGGGCTACAAAGGGACTGCAATGGAAGAAAGGGAATGAATGAGTGGAAAAGGGTAAATTATGCCACACAAAGATGCATAAAAACTGTATAGCAGAGGAAAAGAAGGGAGGGAGATGGGAATTATATGAGCTTTTCCCTCATTGGTTCTGGTACAAGGAGGCAATAACAACCAGTTAAGCATAGGACTCTATGGAGAAGAAATGCAAAAAGTATCATTTCAGAGGGAAAGAGGGGAGGGAGAGGAGGTTCTCATGGAATTTGTTACTGACACTCTTGGTGTGAAGATGAAATAACACTTCATTTAGTATAAAAATATCCTACAGGTAGTAGGAGAGGGAAAGGGCTATGAAAGGGGGGTGATAAGGGGACACTGAGGGAGGCAGTGGTCAAAAGGAAAACTATTAAATGCACAGAAATCCTCAGCATTCCTATATATTTCCAATGAAATTCAATAGCAAGAGATAGAATGAGAAATCCCATTTATAGTTACTGTAGACATTATAAAATATTTAGGAATCTACCTGCCAAGACAAACCCAGGACCTCTATGACCACAACTACAAAATACTTTTCACGCAAATAAAGTCAGATCCAACTAATTGGAAAAATATCAATTGCTCATGGCTGGGTTCAGCTAATATAATAAAAATGACAATTTTACCTAAATTAAATTATATATTTAGTGCCATACCAATTAATTTACCAAAAAACTACTTTATAGAGCTAGAAAAAATATTAACAAAATTCATTTGGAAGAATAAATGGTCCAGAATATCATGGGAATTAATGAAAAGAAATGCTAGGGAAGGTGGACTAGCTATACCAGATTTCAATCTGTATTATAAAGCAGCAGTCATCAGAACTACTTGGTACTGACTGAAGAATAGAGGAGTGGATCGATGGAATAGATTAGGCACACGAGATTCAGAAGTCAGCGACTATAGTAATCTACTATTTGATAAACCCCCAGACCCTGGTTTTTGGGATAAGAACTCCTTATTTGACATAAATTCTGGGAAAACTGGAATATAGTATGGCAGAAAGTGGGCATAGACCATTATCTAACACCATATACCAAAATCAAGTCTAAATGGGTGCATGATCTAGGTATAAAGGTTGATACTGTAAGCAGTCTCCTAAAACAAGGAATAGTTTACCTGTCAGACTTGTGGAGAGGGAAAGACTTTATGACTAAACAAGAATTAGAGAACATTATAAAATGTAAAATGGATAATTTTGACTACATGAAAGTGAAAAGCCAATATACCAATGTACAAACAAAGCCAATATAACCAAGATTAAGAGAGAGGTGGGAAATTGGGGAAGAATCTTTACAACCTATGTCTCTAACAAAGGACTCATTTCTAAAATATACAGAGAATTGAGTCAAATTTATAAGAATACAAGTCGTTCCCCAATTGATAAATGGTCAAAGGATATGAACAGGCAGTTTTCAGAGAAAGAAATTAAAAATATCTATAAGCACATGAAGAAATGTTCTAATTCACTATTGATAAGAGAAATGCAAATCAAAAGAACTCTGAGGTATCACATCTCACCAGTCAGATTGGCTAAGATGACAAAACAGGAAAATGACAAATGCTGGAGAGGATGTGGGCAAATTAGAACACTAATGCATTGCTGGTGGAGTTGTGAACTGATCTAGTCTTTCTGGAGAGCAATCTGGAATTATGCCCAAAGGGCTATAAATACTTTCATACCCTTTGATCCAGAAATACCACTCCTAGGGTTATATCCCAAAGAGATCATAGAAGTAGAGGAAGACCCATATGTACAAAAATGTTTATAGCAGCTCTTTTTGTGGTGGCAAAGAAGTGGAAATTAAGGGGGTGCCCATCAATTGGGGAATGGCTGAACAAGTTGTGGTATATGCATGTTATGGAATACTATTGTGCTATAAGAAACGAGGAGCATTCAGTCTTCATATTTACCTGGAGAGGCTTATACAAACTGATGCTGAGTGAGAAAAGTAGAACCAGGAAAAATTTTTACACAATTACAGACACAACATATGTGTGATGGCCAACTTTGATAGACTGGACTCTTATCAGCAATGAAGTGATATAAATCAATCCCAAAAGACTCATGATGGAGAGAAATATGTGCATCCAGAGAAAGAATTAGAAAGAACTGAGTTTATATCCAGGTGGAAGCTAAATACCTGATTTTTTTCCTTCTCTTGTTTGGTTTTATGTCTTCTTTACCATGTTTCATTCCATCTGATACAATCCGTCTTTATAACCTAACTAATGTGTAATGTGAAAGTATTTACAGATCCTATACTTTATATATGCTGTCATGGGGGGGACAAAATGTGAAACTCAAGGAACTGTGGAATTGAATCCTGTAAACTAAAAGGAAACAAACAAATTAATTTTAAAAATTAAAAAAAAAATTATGGCCAAAATGTGGAATAGCTTGAAGAATTTCTTACCCCTAGGACCATAATAGAGAAAATCAGTTTCTTTCTGAATGTGCCTAAGGATTCAGAATTTTTAAAAAATAGTATAAAGACAATGTGCAATGTGACTTTCATAATTACTATTTGGATATATGTGTAGGAAACCCATGGTAATTTATCTTCATGGATTTTAATACTGATAATAGCATTAGACATATTATCCAGAGGCAATTATAGAAAAATGGAATTATGTCAAGAACATGAATATCATCTCCTGAATATACTGATGTCTTTTATATGTATGTATAAATGGTTGTGTCCTCAGATATGATCTAGTCCAAGCTCCTCATTTTAAACATAAGCAAATTGAGGCACAAGGAGATTAAATACCTTAGACATATTTACAAAGAAAGCATCTTAGAGGTGGGATTTGAACACAATTCCATTGTCTCCAAAGTCATTGTTTTTTCCACTTAATCACACTAATCCCTACATAAGAAATATAACAGCACTGTCCTTGCACATTAAAGACATCATATTTCAAAATTTCCAGGTCAGGACAGGTCTCTAAGAATGAAATTTGCCAGACTATATTCTCTTCTCTTATAATGTCATAAGATTAGATCAGTGGACCATTAATGATGCAGTATATATAAAAACTGTAGTAAGATCCTGTGCAGGGGGTAGCTTTGTATGCTATAACCCTAGGGGAGAAACAAAGAAAATACATTTGCTAAGAGATAATAGTTTCATACATTTGAAATGTGTTTGACTGAACCGTTAAGAGTATTAATTAAGAAACATTAACCTTGGCAGAGGTTTCTAATGGCATGCCATAATCTCTCTCTTGCTCCTAACAAAACAACAAAAACAACACAATATGCATACATACATACACACACACATATATACATGTGCAAGGGGCATGTGCATATATGTGCATGTACATGTATATATACACACAGAAATATGTATACATGTACAAATGCACACATACATATTTTTTCAAGGAAAAGAGAAAAAATTATCTTAATAATAATATTGTTAATATATGTAGTACAGATAGGAGGCAATAACAAGTATGCTGGATATTTGAATCAGTATCCAAATAATTTTAAGAGGACCAAATAATGTTATGAAAAATAAAATAAGGGGCGGCTAGATGGCGCAGTGAATAGAGCACCGGCCCTGGAGTCAGGAGGACCTGAGTTCAAAATGAGCCTCAGATGCTTGACACACTTACTTGCCATGTGACTTTGGGCAAGTCACTTAACCCCAAATTCCCTCCAAAAAAAAGGGCAAAAAAATTAAAATAAAATAAAATGAGGATGATTTTATAGTCCTGCAGTTAAATTAAAAACTTAGCTGTACAAGTACTGGATGAGGAAGATTTGGCAATAGCAATTCTTGTTGCTATATTTATGACTGGCATAGCACTCAGGACTAGAAGGGACTTTATAAAACATCTAAAACAATTTTTTTTAATTCTTTTAATGTCCTATAACTTTTTTTCTTTTCACTAACACATTGTCATGTTCTAGGTGAATATCCCTCCCCTTCCAAAATCCTTTTTGTTTTAAACAAGCAAAAAAATAGTTAAGCAAAGCCAAATTGTTAATTTGACCATATAGGACAGCATATACATTACTCCACTACCATAGTCTCCCACCTTTTACTGAGAAAAGGAAAGTATGGTTCATCATCACTTTCCTGGGACTAATATAGGTCACTGCAGAGAATTTGAGGTCAAGAGCCTCTTAGTGTTGTTATTTATACATTCGTTTTTCTACCTTTCTTTACTTGTCTCTAAGTTCAAGGTGAGTCAACAGTATTATGTGATTGCTAAAAAAGTCTAATTGTAATCTTAGGTTGAATTAACATAAGCAAAATATTTAAAATGCTGGGCTGAGAGTCAGGAATGTCTGAATTTTAATTAAATTTAGTAGCTGTGTAAACCTGAATAAGTCATTTAAGTGGTATGTGCCTCAGGAAACTCCTTTGGACTTATCTAGTAAGTCAGACAAGATTGTGTTTTGATGAGTAACATGTCATCTTAAGATGTCCTCAACTGGATAAAATTAGATACTTCTCATATCTGCTGTTTTTTATGAATTAATGTAGCCAAAATAAGTATATAACCTAATGATTGATTTTCTCATAGTGAACTTCTCCAGCTTAGGCTAGCCTTTTGATAAGAGGTTCATGGTTAACACAACTGATTCAATTCAGTAGCCATTTTATTATATGATATGTATCCCTAATACCTTGTATAATGCTTCTCACACTGCAAGCACAATAATCTCTTGTGAACTGAAAGGATGCCAACATTAAACAACAGATTGGATTAAGTGTTTAAGTGCATGGACCCATTAAGATCTGTGATTCTATGGCTTTTACTTTGCATGATTGGACTTCAATGATGAGTTTTTTTTTTTTTAATTTCCAGAATTTATATGGATACCTTCTGGAAAACAATAATTGTACAAATTACTAATGGGCATGGATTCGGTTATTTTCAGCCTGAGGAGGAGGGAGGAGAAGAAGAAAAAGAGAGAGACCATACCGAAAGGGTTTTTGCTACTATTTCACACTAGTTTCTTTATATATTTAATTATTTCATTCAATTACTCTCTAATGAATCTAATCTAACCTAATACCTATACATAATCTAATATATAAACTAATCTAATGCCTCTACATAAGCAATTTGTTTTTGGCTATCCTTATCTATCTATCTATCTATCTATCTATCTATCTATCTATCTATCTATCTATCTATCTATCTATCTATCCATCTATCCATCTATCCATGGAGATACAGATACAAATAGCATCTCTACAGAGCTAACTCCTAAGTAGAATTTTGATAACAGTTATATATTCACTTAATATTTTCTCATATCTTGGGTTCATTGCCCTAATTTAGTAAAGAACAAGAATAATAATGGAAGCACTTTTTTTTTTTAAAAGAATCATCAGGACAGATCTGGCACCAGAAATCTTTTGCATGAGTAAAAGTGGCTGCTATAACTGAAATATGGAAAGAAATCAATCCTTAGCATCAGATGAAAATAATTCTGTTTGCTATATTATTGTTGAACTGAATGTTCCATGCTGGGAAAAATTTTTCCAGACTTCTATACCTGCTAGATGATGAAAACACTGTTATTTTTGCCCAGAATATATGAAGCTGTCATTATTAAATTGGCATGTGACAATAGATGGCAATGTGGCATAGCCCAGATAATCTTCAACTGAAGTCCAATAATTGTGTTGCCTACATATTCATGGTATGGAAATAGCTCCTATAAAAGATTTACTTATTATCTTCAGGTGCCATAGTACATGTATAAGTAGAGCTAATTGACTTCTAAAACACTGGGGAATTTCCTAGGCCTTAAGGATGGCTTGTTTTGCAGGAAAAAATTCACAAATTGTGTAAGAAAATAAAAATTACTGAGAAGTAAATGTTCATAAATCCATTCATTTAACTTTTTTTTGGGGGGGTGCTCTCTTCAAACAAACACAAGAAGTGTTTAATATGTATCATCATAATTCAGGACCTACATTTTCTTTTTTTTTTTTTTTTAAAGCAATAGGGGTTAAGTAACTTGCTCAAGGTTACATGGCCAGCCATTTCTGGGTGTGGTGCTGAGTATCTGAGCCTGGATTTGATCCAGGTCATCCTGACACTGGTGCCGGTGCTCTTACTCGCTGAGCCACCTGGCCGCCCCTATCAGGACCTATATTTTCATTTGTTGCCCACTTAAATGTTAATTTATTATCCAGATTCAGGTTCAGTCATCAAAATGTGGCTTATGATATTGTTACAGAGGAGAAACTGGCTAAATTCATACCTGTAGTATATCCCTGGGGCAGCTAGGTGGCACAGTAAATTCATTACCAAGACTGGAGTAAAAAAAACCTGAGTTCAAATTTGTTCTCATACCCTGCATGACCCTAGTCAAGTCACTTAAACCAGTTTGTCTCAATTTCCTCATTTGTAAAATGAGGGGGAGAAGGAAATGGCAAATAACTTCAATATCTTTACCAAGTAAACTCCAAATGGGATCACAAATAAATCCCAGCCCAAGCCTCATTTAGCCGTTATTTCGGCTTTGATGGCTCAGAATGAGTATAAATAACAATTTTTTCTGTTTTGGCAAGAAACCTGATGGTCTTCCTCTCTGAGGTAGATTTTTTTGTACTAAGTAAAAGAGGTCATTCTTTACCTCATTTCTTCTTGGCTAGCCTTAATCACTAAATGGGTATTGCCTCAGACAAACTGAGACCTGGGAAAGATCTTAGCTTGAAAAGGCCAAAGTGTTCTACTGCATCCTGGACCATCTCCAGTCATTAGGATCTTTACCTTGCCACTGAGCCCAGATGGCTCTGGAGGAGAGAAAGAGTCTGGTGACTTTGCACCACCCTACCTTACTTAAATCGAATTCACCTGCAAATCATGATATCATCTAGATGTTGTGACCCTCTTTTTTTTTTTGAGGGGGGAAGGCAGGGCAATTGGGGTTAAGTGACTTGTCCAATTCACAGGGCTAGTAGGTGTTAAGTGTCTGAGGCCAGATTTGAACTCAGGTCCTCCTGACTCCAGGGTCGGTGCTCTGTTCACTGTGCCACCTAGCCACTCCTCTGTCATGGCCCTCTTAAGGAACAAAGGAAAAGCAACAACAGCAACAACATGACCATTGGCAAGTCACTTAATTTGGTTTGTCTCAGTTTCTTCATCTGTAAAATCATCTATAAAAGGAAAGGGCGACTAACTCTAGCATCTCTGCCAAGAAAATTCCAAATAGGTTCACAAAGAGTACTGCAGAGCTGAAATGACTAAACAACAGTATGTCCCTACCAAATATGATTACCCAGTTTTGTACACTTAATTAGTATATAAGTTTTCTCTCATGGGATTTATTAAAAGCAAAGTGTTTTGAGTAGTTTAGCAGCAAATATGTCAAGATCTTTTTGAATTAGGGAGAAAGAAATGAATCACAAAGAAAAGATAGACTTCCACACTTTCTTAGCCTTTTCCAATCAGTATTCTAGGAGGTATTGTTAGGGCACTGGCTTGGCAGTGACATTGAATCTTAGTGCACAGCTCTTTCCACTATAGCATAGCCTTGAATAAAATTCAACTAACATTCAAGGAAAAAGAAGTCAATAATAAAATAAACACTTTGGTAGATCCATTTCAGATGTATTTTAAAGTGTTATTTATAAATTAAACCATAGATAAATAAAAAACATTTCTATAGGACAGAGTATATGATATATTTAAAGAATTATTTTATTTTCTACTTTAAAATACAATTCTCAAAGATTATAATTATGGAAAGGAACTTGAAAAAAATATTTAGAAACTCAACAGCTTTGATATTCAATTTAATAAACATCTAATAAGTGCAGACTATGTGCTAGGCACTATGTTAAATACTAAGGGTACAAAAAAATGACAGTACCCTCCCTCAAGGAGTTCACAATATAATGAGGGAAGAGAACACAAAAAAGGGAGCTGGAAAATGGGGGGACTGCACCAGAAGATAGCAGCAGAGCATGATGTTCCACGGAGTTGAAACCAAAAAGAGCTGCTGATGCTGATGATAATTATCTGGGAAGGAGTTTCCTGAGAGTTACCTATGAGGTTATAAGATGTCTTATGAGATTTCTTGGGTATTTAGTAAATGTTCATACTAACAGTGAGAAAAGTTTCATGAAACACAGCTTAGGAGACAAGAAGAGATGTATCCTTGGTTCACCTTTAATAAGTACTGGCTGTAATCCTGGGAAACTCACTTACATTCTCAGTGTGCTAGGTAAGAAGTCCAGATATTTCAAAGAAGTTATTTGTGTGGGAGAAGTTTTCTCATTAAGGAATCCCCTACACTAAAGAAATCAAATGTCCAGTCCCTATCTTTCCCTCTCCTCTTCTGAACTTCTTTATTTCTGTTAAAAATACTTTCAGTCAACTAAGCTTGAAATTCTATGCCATCCTTGATTCTTTACTTGCACCCATCCTATATACATATCAAATCCATTGGCAAATCTTTTTGTTTTTGCTTTTACAACATTTCTAAAACGTGTCTCTCCACTAATGAAGATGCAGCCCTAGTTCAACTTTTATCACCTCTGCCTTGATCTATTGCCTTTCAACTGGTCTTCCTGCTTCTTCTTTCCCTACTCAGTTGCCAAAAATATTTTTCTATTATGTATGTTTCACTCTTGCCTTCTTGATCACAGAGCTCCAATGGCTCCCTATAACCTCTAGTATCAAATCTAAACTTTTTCTTCTTGGCGATTATATCTCTATCATTTGGCCTCATGCCAATCTTCTAACACTTAACCCCTCCTTCATTTGCTCTATAATCCCGTTTCACTGGCCTGCTTCAATTCCTCAAATATAACAACTCCTCTAGTGTTTTGTCTTTTTCACTGAAATTGTTTCACTGGGTTTCACTGTTCCTTATTCTTGGAATACTCAGTCAACTCCAATCCTACCTCCACTTCTTAGTTTCCTTGACTTTCTTTTAAGATTCAGCTCAAATTTATCCTTCTGAAAGAGAACTGACAACAGTCCTCTCGGGTATGAATGCTTTTCCTTTCAGTTACTTTCCATCTATTATAACCTATCTGTTATATGAACCTAGTTATTTACATGTTGTCTTTTTTGGGTTGTGAGTTCTATTTGCCTTTCTTTTTATGTCTAGTTCTTAACACACTTCCTGGAACATAATTATTACTTAGAAAATGCTTGTCAAATCCTGCTTACTAGTTGTGTGATACTGGGCAAATCATTTAATCTCTATCTGCCTTAGTTGCTACTGGATCATAATATCACCTACCTCTCAGGATTGTATTGAGGATCAGATGATATATTTGTAAAGTACAATGTAATAAAATACAAATTGGGGAGCTGGCAAAGAGGATATGAGTAAGAACCAACAAAGATTACCACTGAAACATTTTGTTCTTAATATATGAAAGAGAATAGAAGGAAAGACAGTTGAGGAGGCCTCTTTTTGAAGTAATGTAAAATTGCTTTTAAGTGGATGCAACGGAGACTCATAATTTCATACACAATTATTTTTTTGTGTTTTTGATAAGTTTGTGGACATGTTAATTGTTGCTATTTTTTAGTCTTTAAGTTCAAAATAAAAATAAAATTGAAGAATGCTGGATTTAAAAAAAAAAAGAAAAGAAAATGTTTGTTAACCAAATAACTGATTTCCTGTAGAGGGTTATCATCCTGAACATTATTAACTGAAGTAGATTGTCAATTCATACCTAAGACCTATTTGTCTGGTATTTTGTTACTCAGTTGATTAGTTATTTGACTAAAGTAATTAAATTGTCATTTTTAGGAGTTGCATTGAATTTGTATTATATATTCAGGCAAAAATAGTCACATTAATACATGATTTCTAAGTGTACTGAAATGTGATTCTGACTATGGTATCTTTAAAATATATAACCATAAATATTTCTTCTTTTTATATTGTATTAAATTAAAAAAATTGTCCATATTTTCAGGGGTATTTCTTACTAGGAGTTATTACATTTTTGTAAAGTTTCTTTAATTTATGAAATATTCAGGTTTAAGCTCCATTTGTGCAACATTCAGCATCTACTTGATTTCTGTGAATTATACTAACTGAAATTTGTACGTTTGTTTTCTTTCATTTGAAGGTTCAAATCTGCTGCAATGTTAGACTAATGAATTTTAATATTTAATGCCACTAAGTAGCCATACCTAATGACTTCTAATGTCGGTGAGATTTAAGAAATATAATTTACTTCACTTCTTCAGTTTTTAGTGGACCATCTTTTATGGTGATTGTGTTAAATTCCTATAATCCTTTTTTTTGTCTGAAAAAGTCTATGGGTTTGGTGAGAAACCATCCTACTCTTCTAAAATTTGATTTTCTTTGTAACTTTATAGTTTTATACTTCCTGTGAACACATTCTAATTTAATATAGGTTGCTTTAATTTTATCAAATTATTTTTCATAATTAACTTCTTGGTAAGCTCAAATTCATCATGTAACTTAAGGTTGTTTAATAAAAAAAATGTTTGACTCATTAAAAGGAATTAGAAAAAAAATTAAAATGTTCATTCTGCTATTCCATGAATGCACCATAATTAGATGCTGAGATATAGCTAGATCAATCAGTTGTTAAACCAAAGATCATTTAGTCTGTTGCAATGGAATTTTTATAGTACTTCCAAACTGAAAGGAAAAAAAAATGTCCATGTATCTTGAATACATTGAAAAACTTAACTCTCTATAAATGAGGTTTTTTTTCATAATAAAATTCTGTATGCCCAACAAACTGTCATCTTAAATATATATTTTAGGTAAGTTGTAAGTAAAATGTAAGTGTTTGAAAATCAATGGCACAGTAAAAGAAAACTAATGGGAGAATGCTAAAACTTGTGTTACCTATACTTAGTTTTATTAAAAATTACTTCAATGAGTATAATATCCTGAGCTGTTTATTTCTGTGATTTTCTGACTGGACTCTTTCTGAAATCATTATATACTTGACTACTAAGTCTTAAGAAGGACTACTCATGCCTTCCTCTAGCATTTCTATAGAAATGATTTCCAGATCTATATTTCTAATACAGCTACAATTTATTAAACTCCAGCACTGACATTTTATATGCCTATATCACCTAAATGTCCCAGTAGCAACTCAAATTCAACACGTTTAATAACAATTTTATCATCTTCTTAGCCAAACATACTATGTCTCTCAACCTTCCTATAAAGCCACTATTCTCTCACTAAAGTTACTGAGATTAAAAATCTTGTATTTCTATGTGTTTGATCTCTGCAATCAATATCTCTTATATAAAGTCCTACTCTGTGTGTTCCCACTGTCACCACTTAAATTCAGCACCTCATTACCTCTCACCTAGTCTAACTACAATAGTTTCCTACCTTTCCCCTTACCTTTTAAATCCCCTTACTCTAGTCTATCTGACATTCTTTAGTGAGATGAATGTCCTTAATTGTAGAAGTGGTATCATACACCACCTTTGATAGAGGTTAGGAGACAATTGAAAAGATATTTCTTCTTGAGGCCCATTAGTGGTACTTTCAAGGAAAAAAATATAGGATGAAAATAGCCTATAAAATCCAGAAACTTTTGTTAGTCTTTTGGGTGTGTAGGATCTGTCCTTAGTCTACATGAACAAAAGAATAAAATTTACTCCTTCTCCCCTTACATTTTTCTAGGTTTGTTTAGAGATACTGTTATCACCATTGAGTGACCAAGATACTGAATGACTAAGATACTCTGAAGAAGTTGATCACTCATCCAGATCATGGTAACAGGTAAACATACCTTCCAGATAGCTAGTGAAGGGGCATTAGAGAAGCCAAAGATTGCATAGGATTTAATTTTTTGTTGGACTAAAACAATGTCCACTGAATTCTTATATGGCTCACTGTCAACAGATACATACACATATAAATGTATACATATATATGTACATATGGATGTGCATATATGAACACACATATGTGTATATATGTAGTGAGTCAGGGATTTGAGCTTCACATGGATAAACAGCCAATTAGAAGGTTGTGAATAAATGAAAAATCATTAATGTGCTAAAAACTTGGAATTCAAACATAAAAGTGAGATAATCTCCACTCAGTACATTTGCTTCCTAGGAAGGAAAAATTAGCATTTATAAGAGTTGTAGTCAGGGTAGTGTATTTTGTTCTAGGAAGAAATAAAAATGTTAAGTGGAAAAAAAAAAGGGAAAATTCAGCTGACGTGTCCATTCCAATGACAAAAGTAGTGCTGATTTGATTATGGCATTCCAATTGGGAAGGGGGGGGGGTCAATGGAGTAGGGGTGTGAAGGAGGAATGGTAAGGGTGAAGAAGCAGTAACCAAGAGATTTCAGAGCGGAGTGGCTTAACTCTTCCTGGCCTGGTATCTGGATATGCGATTTGGAGAGTAGGACAGCAGTAGTACTGAGTGGAAATGGCCAAGATGAAGAAATATGATTCCACAAGAAAAGTTATTCTCCCTACTGTTGATCGTAAAGGGGATCTTGGTCATCCTCCTTCAGAATTCCTATACTCATTGAGCAATGTGGTTCAAGTGGTCCTCTAATTTCTGAAAAAACTCAGTGAGAGTCAGCCAAGATAGGACTTCCATGAGTTTCAGAAGCCTCTCTCAATTATATGGTCTGGGCCATAGGAAGAACCAGATTAGAGGTTAAGGATTTAAAAATCCCTCACTGAGAGAACAGGTTGATACTGACTCTTTAGCTAGTGTGAAAGTGCAAATAATGAAAGAATAAGGTATATGATAACTCTACACAATTCAATTCATCCCAAAGTGATCAATTCAATCCATTTAGAAACTTAAACAATCAGATCTGGCCTAGTGGTTGTTGTCTTTTTTTCTCTAAGAGGATCGAAATTATATCACCATGTTGTGATCAAAGTACAGTGCATCCGACTGGGGCTGATCAGTCGAATACAAGTTCAGAAGGCTCTATCACATGTCAGGCACAAACAGTGTGGTCATAAATAGTTTGAAGTGGAGATATCTCTAAATTTGTGCATCTCACCTTTCTTTTCAGCTACTGAAATTCTGCTTTGCTCATAGAGCACAGCACCTTTGATGCAGACACACCATGCTGGGGAGTCCTGTGTCAGTATCTCCTGTGCCTCACAACATATTACAAAATTCTTCAGAGAGACCTTCAGAGTGTCTTGTATAGCTTCTTCTGATCTCCATGTGAGTGTTTTCCTTGTACAAGTTCTCTGAAAAAGTCCTTTAGACAAATGTACATTTGACATTTTACCAAGATGGTCAGCCCACTGAGTTTTGCTCTCTGCAGCAGAATTTGAATGCTTTGCAGTTCAACTCAAGGAAGAACCTCAGTGTCTGGCACCTTATCCTGCCAGGTGATCTTTTAAGTCTTTCTAAGGCAGTTCAGGTGGAAGCAGTTCTGTTTTCTGGAATGGTGCTTATCTGCACCATTGTCTAGGTTTCACAGCAATAAAATAATGACATTGATAAAATGATTCTGTAAACCTTCAGTTTGGTAGAAGTCTAATACCTTTTTTCTCTTCCATACTTCCCTTAGGAGCCTCCCAAACTCTGAGCGAGCTCTGCCAGGGCAAGTGAATTTATCAGCAGCATTCAAAATTGTTCCATTTGTAGTAACTGATATTTTCACATATGGATGGTGTGTTATTGGATGGTGAAGAATTCTGTTTTCTTGGCAATGATTGTTAAGCCAAAATTAGCACAAAGAGCAGAGAATTGATCCATACTTTGCTGAATCTCAGTCTCAGATTAAATGCAAAATCATATATGGAAAAAAAAAGTCATGCGCTAACTTTGCCTTCATTTTAGTCTAATCTTATCAAGTTAAATAATTTACTATCAGTGGTAGCTGACTTTGATGTCATGTTCATCATTGCAGGCATCTGACAACATCAATGAAACATCATGCTAAGGAGCATAGCAGCAAGCCCATAGCTCTGCTTCACTCTATTGAATAATGGTAAAGTATGAGATCATCATCCACTATACAGAACCCATGTAAGCATACCATCATAAAACTGACCTACAATACTGCTGGAATTCTCTAGGCAACCATGTTTTTTGATGATGTTTACAAGTCCTCACAACTGACAGTATCAAAGGTCTGAGTCTGGCTGATGAATGTTGTGTTCAGATCTTTGTTCTGCTCCTGGCGTTTCTTCTGGGGTTTCAGCAAACACTATATCAATCATTCCTCAGCCTTTTCTGAAGACACACTGACTCTTAGGTAGATGAGCACCTTCTACATGAAGGGTCATTCAATTAAAGAGGACTCCTTTAAGAATCTTGCTAGCAATGATTAAAAGAGAGAGCCACCTGTGATTGTAATATAACAACCTGTATCAACAATGCAATATTCACAATGCCTATGGCAATAAATATGCTGATGTGGTTATTAATTACAGAATATACCAGGCTATATGGGGGATAAAGCTAGAACATTTATTAAAATACCAAATAACTGATTCCCAAAACCAGAAAGTCAAAGCCATCATGGAAGTTATGAAGTTGACACACGTAGTTAATGTAGTGAACACCCACATTCTCAAGCCTTTAAAAAAGAACAGGCTACGGGGCGGCAAGGTAGCACAGTGAATAAGAGTACTGGCCCCTGTAATGGGAATGCAATTTGGAAGATCTTCCCTGCCCCTAGGCTAAAGTGCACCTGGAGCCTGGGGTGGGAGGCTTGTTTTTCAGTAGATACTTCTTGATTGGCCAGTGAGTCAATAAGGTTGTTACATTCTCTGAGCCAGGAGAAGGCTATATAAGCCCTGATGTGTAGCTTTGTTTTGGGGACTCACTTTGAGAAGTGTTCTGTGATTTGATCTGAATTCTGGGAAGCCGTTGTTGAGAGTCCCCCGGCTTTGAAAAACCCAGATGTGGAAACCCAGATGTTGACTGGGTATGGATGTAATGGTTGGACAGTTTGGAAATCTGTCTACTTGATCTGTTTCTGTCTTGATAATTCTGCCTGTATACTTTGAAGTTCGGGGTGCTGACCTTTTCCCCTGAACAAGGTAAACGATATACGTCTGACTGATTAAAGTAAGCTTGTTAACCCATTTTGAGTTGCTTTCCTTTAACAAAGCAGATCCAAGAACCTGTATGGGCAGCAAACCCTGAGGACGTGCTTGGGGTGCTTGCTGCTACAGCCCCAGAATTGGGATGACCTGGGATCGAATCTGGGCTCTGATACTTAGTACCACACCCAGAAATAACTGGCCGTGTAAACTTAAACAAGTTACTTAACCCCAATTGCTTAAAAAAAAAAGAATAAGCTACCTCAGGCAAAGATCCTCCTCTCCCTGCTCACAGCAACTGCTCAGCATCCAGGAAGTGTGCTCCCATCAGTTCTGGCCCCCCACAGTTCTGGTCCCTGGCAGTCCTCAGCAGGAGTCCTTAGCAGAAATTCTGGTTGGCTCAAAAAAAGGGTTTGTGCCTCTGTCTCCACCTCAGCCGCTACTGCTGTTGCTGCCTCTGCTGCTAGATCTCAGTCTCAAGGAAATTCTGACCATGCCTCTCTGGGGCTTTTTTTATATATGCAGCATTAGCTACTTCCTTCAGCCAACCCCTTCCTGTTATATCAGTAACAGGAGACAGGAGTTCATACCTTCTGTTTCCCAAACAGAGGCTTGATCAGTTACTAAGTGCTAAGTAACTGCTACTTTTGCCAAGACAAAGGGATCTTCAAATTCAAAATTACATTACCATTACATTCTACCCCTCTCAGCAAGTCCAATGGGGCATGTAAGATCTTTAAATCCCATAACCCTTACACAACCTCTTTTCTTTTCCTTTATAGAGATGGACAATGGATTCCTTGTAAATCTCAGCTCAAATAGAATCAACACCAGCCACTTTCCCACATAAGCGGAGCCTAATCACATTCAAAATTTCTTCTTCAGTTGGAAGTTTGGATAGGGATGGATTGACTTCAACCTGATGTATATGGTCAATGACTTCAGCATTGATTGATGACACTATGGAAGTGTTCAGTCCATCTCCCCAGGATCATGTCCTTATTACTAATCAATGTGACCTTCATCAGCACTGAGTAGTTGAGATGCACCATAGGTCTTTGTCGAATATATAGCCTTCAGGGCATCACAAAAGGACTTAGAATTGTTTCTATCAGCACAAAACAGCATTTCATCTGACTTCTTACTGAGCCAAGAATCCTGTGTCTCTCTAAATTTCACTTACACTTTACTTTTGATGGAGTTAAATGCTGCCTTCTTTGGAGTTCTAGTTTTCCATTATCAACCTGTGAATTTGCCCATTGTTTTCATCGAACCAGTCTTGCTCTTTGTGTGTTTTCTAGCCCAGATGAGTAAAAGTGATCACCAAATCTCTGAAAGCAACCCACTCCTTTCCTGCTCCACTGTTGCCAGTCTTATGTTGGTTCAACTTTTCCTCCAAGTTATCAACAAACCATTCATGCTCTGAGAAGTACTTTATTCTGTCAACATTAAGTCTTCTGGTAGTCATCTTACCTTAGGGCCACTGCTTTTATTGAATGTGAATTTTTAGCTTGGATAAGTTATGATCAGTACAGCACTCTTGCCTTCATCATTCTCACATCCTGTTTCTTCTACTTAAAATGGCATTGTGTATTAAATGCCAATGATTGCTGTGAGAGTGCATTCACAAAATTTTATTGTATTTAGGTAAGTGAAAGACAGTGTTGGTAATGAGATGGTCATAAGAGCTCAAGTCTCCCTCCAGTTGTGACTGTTATTCCTGCTGTTTCCAACTACATTCCTCCAAATGACTCCCTGCCATGTCTGCTAGTCTGTGCTTACTCTGGCATTAAAGATCCCCCATGATTTCAAGTTTGTCCTGTTTTGGCACATTGATAAAGGTCTCCATCCATCAATTTTTTTTTTCTTTGACCTCATCAGGGTTTATCATAGTGAGAGCATACACACTGCTGTTGATGACTTGGTGCTTTCCTGCAAGTGACAATCTCATTGTCATGAACCTATCATCCACTCTTTTGGGGAGGCAGACAACTTGTTGACTAGATTAGTTTTGATTGAGAAACCTATGCCAGCTTCACAGTTCTCTCCATTACTGCAACCGCTACAGAAAAAAAAAATGCATCCAATTCTGACTGGTAAGTTTGCCTTCATTTGCCTGCTTTCTTTCACTCAGGGATGCTATTTGGATATTGTACTTTCTGAATTATTTCAAAGAAACTTTATCTTTCATGTCTACTGTATTTCATGTGTGCACATTCCATGAACTGATGGTGAGTGGGATCATCTTCATAAAAGATTTTGTAAAGTGTGTGTGTGTGTGTGTGTGCGTTTTGAAGCATAAACTTTTTCAGATGCTTTTTCTAGCCCCTTCCTAATAACAGGAGGTGAGTAGTATGGTCCTTAAAAGAGACTATTCAAACACGGAAGGGGCTCCCAAATCTTGCTGCTGCTTCAATACAGTGAGAAGATGGCCCTATGACTTTGGTTGCCTATATGCAGCGTTGTGACTACAGCTCCCACTGCAATCATACTTTTGGTTCATCACTTGCCTGTCACCACAGGACTTTGAGGGAAGTAAAAATGGCAAAATGGTATGGGTGATATATTTTGATGTGCATATAAATTGGATTTAAGTGAGAGACAGTTGCACAGTCATCAGCCTCATTCTCTCTTTCTGAGTAATTAAAGTAAAGCGGAAAAACAAAAGTCATGATGACTGGTGAAGGCTTGGAGTGTAGTGGAAGACCTTGGTGACTTTGATGTCTAATCAAGTTCTAAGCATGCCATTGGTCCTGTATCAGTCACCTTCATGGCCATAGGAACACCCACTCTGCAGGGAGATGTCTTCACATGCTTGGGGCAGATACCCCACTAACTCACCAACAGGTTTGAGATCCCTCCATTACCCTCTACCGGTTTAGCTCATCAGTTAATAAGAGGGTGATTGCTGCTCATATAGATTTAGGTGAATCAGGCAGACAACAACCAACATGGAAAGAAGTCCTAGGCCTGAAAAAAGTATAGCAGTCCTTATACCAGAGGAACTAGTCTTCCCCGAACCCCCAATAGCCCTGATCTGACCTAACTAAAGTCTCAGAAGGCACCAGGAGGGCAAAAGTACAGAGCAGTGGATAGAGTATAGGCCAGAATTCCAATCTGGCCTCATGCACTAGTTGTGTGACCCTAAGCAAGTGGCTTAACTCTTATTTGCCTAAGTTACTAATCTGTAAAATGGGAACACACTAGAGGAAAAAAAATGGCAAACCACTCCAGTATCATTGCCAAGAAAACCCCCTGGACAAAGTCCATAGGGTCAAGCAGAATCAAACACTACTGAAAGACTGGAAAACAAAAATTTGTTTAGCACTATGCTTAATGCTGAGGATAAAAAGAAAGGCCAAAAAAAAAAACAGTCTCTGCTCTCAAGGACCTCACAGTCTAAAGGGAAAAGAGCAAGAAAAACTATTTACAGAATAAATCACTGGTAGTCTCAGAAAGAATCTACTTCAGGTCCCTTCAGCGAGAACCCTGAGGAAATAAGTTCATTTAGGGTTTGATCTCTGGAAGGACTAGATGATTGTAGAGGAGGTAACCAGAGAGAAAGAGGAGTGGCAAAAACATTTTGCTTAATTGAATTGAGTTTGTGGTTTACTTTCTTAAAGATTTATCAAAAGCCCAATGGAATTCATCCAAGAATTTCCCATAGAATTCATGGAGGCTGCCCAGAAGTCTATTTTATCTCATGAAAGTCTCCCTACTCCCCACGCTAGTTTCACTCACAATTCAACTTCATGCCTGAACTTCACTTTCTTGAATGTACCTGTGCCTTTCTCCCTTTCCCCCTCAAATTTCCCTTAAAGCTCTTGAGGTTAAGGGATTATATTATTTTCTTATATGTATATACCTAGTTTCTAGCACAATGCTGGGAACATAGTAGGAATTTAATAAGTGCTAGTTCTTTCTTTATCTAACTAGCGAACATTTGCTTATAACAAGGTGACAGCTATAGGGAGTTTTTGAACTTTAAGTCTTTTTCCTTTTTTTTTTTTTTGACACATGTTTTAATAGCAAGGACCTCCTCTTGTTTATAGTCCCCAGGACACAGGATTATAAGAACCTGAAAACCTGCAAGAAAGTCTGGAAACTGGGGCATCTAGGTGGCACAGTGAACAGAGCACCAGCCTGGAGTCAGGAGGATCTGAGCTCAAATCCAGCCTCAGACAATTAACACAAAAACTAGCTGTGTGACCTTGGGCAAGTCACTTAACCCCAATTGCCCTCCAAAAAGAAAAAAAAAAGAAAGACTGGAAACTTTCCTGTCTGCCTGATCAAGATATTGAGGAGTGCTGAAGATTAAGAAAGGATGGACAAGAGGGAGGAGTCAAGATGGCAGAATAAAATCAGGAAGTTGCTTGAGATCCTGATCCAAAGACCTCCAATACCTGTAAAAGAAAAATGACTCTATACAATTTTAGAGCTACAGAACCCACAAAGTGACAGAAAGAAACAAATCTCCCACTGAAGGAAGGCTGGTGGGCAGACAGGAAGGGTTTATTGCACTGAACTAAGAGCAGAGAGCAGTTAGACATGAGCCATACTGGTTTCAGACACAGGTGGCACAGACCCCCAGAACAGACTTCAGGAGAGTAAATCATGGGCATCTGTGGTGGTTTCCAGACTTCTGAACCCATAAATGCCAAAGAGAAAGCAAAAGGTCACTAGGGAACTCTGTTGGAACCAGGTGACAGAAAAGCATGGTATGGCCCCTGCCCCCAGGGTGGTGGAGGTAGCATTGGCTGCAGCTACTGTCCTATGGCTGCCTGTAGAGCTCCTGGTCTACAGATCATAAGAGGACCAAGTGACCATCAAAGTATACTTGTTCTTTCTTTGACCTGCTTGGATCTGGGTTGCAGTCTTGGGTAGGAGCCCTGGGGTAAGGAGTGCAAGCATACTAGTGCTGGTGGTGGCTGTAAAGAGGGCACCATCCTCCTAGCCCTGACAACATCTCTGACAACAATTGTGCAAAATCCCAGAAATTTGGGACACAAAACTCTCGACGCTGGAAGCAGAGTTCTACCATGGCAAAAAGCTCAAAAGTCAAGTATTTGGCTAGTAAGAGGAGCAAACAGAGGAAGCGCAATCAGACTATAGAACCCTTTTTTGGGGGACAAAGAGGATCAAAATATAGAACCAGAAAAAGATAAGTCAAAACTCCTGCATCAAAAGCATCCAAGAAAAATATTAACTCCTTGTAGGTCATGCAGCTCAAGAAGGATTTTGAAAATCAAGTAAGATAGAAGTAGAGGAAAAATTGGGAAGGGAAATGAGAATGATGCAAGAAAATCATGAAAAGCAAGTCAACAGCCTGCTAAAGGAGACCCAAAAAAATACTGTAGAAAATAATACCTTAGAAAATAGATTAACTCACACAGCAAAAGAGGCCAAAAAACCAATGAGGAGAAGAATGCCTTAAAAAGCCAAATTTGCAAGATGGAAAAGGAATTCCAAAAACTCACTTAAGAGAATAATTCCTTTAAAATTAGATTGGAGGGTGGGGCAGCTAGTTGGCTCAGTGAGTAAAGCGCTGGCCCCAGAGTCATGAGGACCAAGTTCGGTTCCAGCCTCAGACACTTAACCCCACCCCCACACACACACCAAAAAAAAAAAAAAAAAAAAAAAAAAAACTAGCCATGTAACCTTGGGCAAGTTACGTAACCCAATTGTACTTCAAAAAGCAAAAAAAAAAAAAAAATAGATTAGAGGGGCAGTTAGGTGGCACAGTGAATAGAGTACCAGACCTGGAGTCAGGAGGACCTGAGTTCAAATCCAGACTCAGACACTGAACACAAATACTAGTCATGTGACCTTGGGCAAGTCACTTAACCCCAATCACCCTCCAAAAAAATAGACGAGCAATTGGAAGCTAATGACTTCATGAGAAATCAAGATACAAAACAAATCCAAAGAAATGAAAAAATAGAAGGCAATGTGAAATATCTCACTGGAAAATAGATCAAGGAGAGATCATTTTAAAATTATTGGATTACCTGAAAGCCATGATGAAAAGTAGACTCTAGACACCATCTTTAAAGAAATTATCAAGCAAAATTTCCCTGGTATTCCAGAACCAGAGGGCAAAATAGAAATTGAAAGAATTCATTGATCACCTCTAGAAAAAAAGATGATAAAAAGAAATCTCCTAGGACAATTATAGCCAAATTCCAGAGTTCCCAGATCAAGAAGAAAATACTGCAAGCAGTCAGGAAGAAATTTGAGTATTGTGGAAACACAATCAGGATAACATAAGACCTAGCAGCTTCTACATTAAACAATCAAAGGGCTTGAAATATGATATTCTGGAAGCCAAAGGAGCTAGAACTAAAGACAAGCATCACCTACCCAGGAAAACTGAGTATAATGCTACATGGGAAAATATGGTCATTCAATGAAATAGAGGATTTTCAAGCATTCTTGATGAAAAAATCAGAGCTGAACAGAAAATCTGACTTTCAAATACAAGAATGAAAAGAAGCAATGAAAAGGTAAACAGGGAAAAAGAAATCATAAGGAACCTATTAAAGTAGAACTATTTACCTTCCTACATGGAAAAACAATAATTGTAACTCATAAAACTTTTCTCAGTATGAGGATAGTTGAAGGGAATACATATATATGTATGTATAGGAGGGTGTATGTGAGGGTGGGCTTAAGTATGTATATGTATACATAGACAGAAGGCACAGAATGAGTTGAATATGAAGAGATATCTAAAAAATTAAATTAAGAAGTGAGAGAAGAATTTATTGGGAGTAGGAGAAAGGGAGAGATAGATCAGGGTTCATTATCTCATATAAAAGAGGCAAGAGAAAACTGTTACAATGAAGGAGAAGAGCAGGAAATTGAAAGGGAATGAGTCATCATTACTCTCATTGGATTTGGCTTAAGAAGAGAATAACATGCACACTTAAGGAAAGAATAACATACACACTGAATTGGATATTTTACGCTACAGGAAAGTAGAGGAAAGGGGGAGGAGGGGGGATGATAAGAGGGAGGGCAGATTAAGGGAGAGAGTAGTTATAAGCAAACATTTTTGTAAAGGGACAAAGGCAAAGGAGAAAATAGAATCAATGAGGGCAGGGATAGGATGGAGGGAGATATAGTTAGTCTTTTACAATATAACTATTGTGGAAATGATTTGGACAACTACATGTACAACCTATATTGAATTGCTTTTCTTCCCAGTGGGAATGGGTGAGGATGGAAGAACAGAAAGAATCTGGAAATCAAAGTTTTTAAAAAATGTTAAAAATGGCATTTTTATATGAAACTTGGAAATAAGATATACAGACAATGGGGTATAGAAATCCATCTTGCCCTACAAGAAAGTAAGGGGGTGAATGGGTGCAGATATAAGAGGGAACAGACTGGGGGAAGGGGCATTCAGTATGCTTGCTATCTTGGGGTGGGGGTAGGAGAGAGACAGGGAGAAAATTTGCAATTCAAAATCTTGTGGAAATGAATGTTGAAAAGTAAATTTTTTTTTAAATAAATTCATTTAAAAAAAAAAGAAAAGATGTACAATTGGTGCTGCCTATTTATAAAGGCAGCAAGCCTCATAAATTTAAACTGTTATGCAAATTTGTGGTGTCTTCTTCATTCTCGAGATTGAATTATGCCTGGAGAACAGTGATCTGCTTGTATAAAGTCAATTTTGGTGGGGTTGGGGGGGGGGGGTAAAGTATAAGTAAATCTCTGGTTCTGCCCTGTGCCACAGAAAGTAAAGGCTTGTAGCCAGCTCTATCTTTTAATTATGGAATATGATTATCAGAAATATACTCATATGCCAACTTATATTTAAAAAAAGGATATGAGCAGCAACTGGAGCAATAAAGCCAAGGGTTGTAAGTTGATTTTGTGTCATTAAACAGTTTAGGGGGCATATAAAATACAGATTAAATACGTTCAGAGAAAACAAAATTAGAAATTAGAAAAACAGATTAAAACACCTGAATGCATGAAACTGAGGTAAATATTAGAGAAGTTACCATGTAAGAGCACTTATCTCCATAGAGTTTCCCTTTTGGAAAATGGGCTGTGGTGGTCATCTACTCTGATATAGCTCAAAATCAATGTGGCAAATTCATGGCCTCCCTGAAGTTTTTAGCAATACATTTTTTTTTTTTTGGTTTAATTAGCACACCCAAAGTAGCAGGTCTGAGGCGTTTGTCCACTGCTATTACTGAGAAACTGACAACCTTTGAGTCTCACATTAGAAGACTGGGAATGTTTGGAAATTGTAATTAGCATAATTAATTATTCCTTTACACTTACATAGCCCACACATACTCATTTCTGACTAGTTAGCCTAACACTGGAAAAAAATAATTTTGGTTCATGCTGAAATATTGGAAACAGGATAATATGTTCAGGTGATTTTAGTCTAACACTGAACTTTTCAGTAATATACCAAGCTAGAGAACTGGACATTCAATCTGCAGGAACAAAAAATTATGGTTATATAATATTGAGAAAGGGAACATAAGATCTTCTTTTAAGTAAAAGTTCTAGCAAAAGACCCAAAGTTTGATGTGGCTTTGTAGAGACCCTGTCATTTTCCAGGGTCCTGAGAAGATATGAGTTTCTGGAAGGTCTATTTCTGGGCATTAACTATAAAACCTATTGACTTCTTGGGGAAAACAATCTTTGTCACTTGAGATACATATATCTATGAAGTTCTACAGCATTTCACCTTGGCTCCTATTTGGATGTACCCTGACCTGCACTTAGCCTTCACAGTGAAGAATGACCTATAAGAGGTTAAGAAGATCTGAATGATGGTTATCAGCCATGTGAACTGAGAGAAGGGGATAGATACTAGAAATGGTACAAAAGTAGAAATGATAACATTTGACAAATGACTGGGTAGGTGCATTAAAGGAGATGCAGGAGATGAAGATAATATCAAAGTTGTGAATTCTTGTAACTGGAAGAATGGTGGTGATGGTCTCAGTAGAAATAGAAATTCAGAAGAGGTTTGGGTTTGGAAGCAAAGACAATGAGATCTGGTTAGGCCATATTGAGTTTGAAATGCCCATGAGTCTTTTTCTGGTAAGAAATAAGGAATTGATAATGTGAGACTGAAACTCAGGACAACTCCTAAAGTGGAAGTATAGATCTAGAAGCCATTTTCAGAGAGATAATAAGTAAACCCATGGGAATTGATGACATCTTATGGACTAAGCTAAATCTGGTTTAGTCCTGGTTTCAAAAAAATTTTACCCCTCTTTAGAAAATGCAACAGACACTCATGAACCATAAAATTTAATTAAACCTACTTTAATAATTGAAGATTAAAAGCATATAAAGCAAGAATATAAAAGAAGACACAAAATATAACCTTCCTTCAACTATCAATAATTCAAGACCTAAAAGAAGTGATCTGCATGCCATGGCAATTCAGGAAAAGATTTCCAAATACATTGGAGAGTGAGGGGGAGGCTAATATTTTAATTGTTCAAATTATCACGTGTCACTCAGCCCATTAATGAAGGAATAATTAGCAAGGGTCTAATATATTCTAAGGATGCTGATAAGCCTTGGGGATACAGGGAACAGCAAAAATAATATCCAAGATCCTAAAGTTCTCTTATTTTAATATGAAAGGAACAAGAGATCTAAATAATGGGGCAATTCTTTTTGTGGTGGCAAAGAATTGGAAATTGAAGAGATGTCCATCAATTGGGGAATGGCTAAACAAGTTTTGGTATATGAATATAATGGAATACTATTGTGCTATAAGAAATGAGAAGCAGGCAGTCTTCATAATAACCTGGAGAGACTTTTATATAAAATATAAACTGATGCTGAGTTTGGAGATCAGAACCAGGAGAGATTTGTACACAATTACAGATACATTGTATGTGTGATGACGACTAACTTTGAAAGACTGGGCTCCTCTCGGTAATGCAAGGTTGAAAGACAACTACAAAAGCCTCATGATGGAAAGGAATATCCACATCCAGAGAAAGAACTACAGAGTCTGAATGCTGATTGAAGCAAACTACTCGTTCTTTCTCTTTTGTGCTTTGTTTTGTTTTGTCCCTTCTTTCTCATTGTTCACTCCAGTGGTAATAATCCTTCTTTACAACCTGACTAATGTTCAATGTGAAGGTATTTGTACAACCTATATTTGATTGCATGCCACCATGGAGGGGAGGAGGAGAGAAAGGGGGAGATAATTTGAAACTCAAGGAAGTGTGGAACTGAATGTTGAAAACTAAAATTAAATTTAAAAATTTTGTTAAATGTCATGCAAAATTAAAAAAAAAAAGAAATTAAGTTGCTTTCTTCAATCCTCAACAATCACTGACTGGGAAACTTTATTTTTACCTGTTTGTCTGACGGTGAGACTTATCTCACTTTGCCTTAAAGTCCTTCAAAGATAAGCCTGGATTTGGTCCCAAATGTAATGATATTATGGTCTAAAAATAATAAAAATGAAAAGTGACATTAATACACTGGTAAAAATACTTTCTTTGAAACAAGTATTATTATCCCCCATTTTGGATAAGGAAATATATGCATCAAAATGGTAAAGTAATGTGCCCAAAGTCACTCAGCTACAGAATAACAGAACTGAGATCAGGTCCCCAGTTTTTTTACTTTTAATCCAGGATACTTTCCAATATAATTAGGGGAGGAAAGATCACTCTATTTTCCTTCCACAGATTCCCATTACAAAGATCGTTTGATTCAATTAGGAGCAATGGATTTCACTAACTCAATAAGACGTATTAATTGTCCTCATTTCTTTCCAGTTAATTAAAACAAATTAAGTCAGTTATACTTTTCTATCCCTGTCTTTTCTTTTGTCGATTCTAAATTGGAAAAGGAAGAACTTAGAAGAAAAATAAAATATTCCCTGCAGGAAAATTTTAAGTTTTCTTTTTTTCTCTTTTTGTTTATTTTTTAGCATGAACCTGCTTTAAAACTCATAGTAATTCTACCTTTTGCTCACTGGTACATGAAACCTAAGTAAGAACTGACCATGTGATAGGCCATAAAAACCTCAAAATGAAACATCAAAAGGCAGAAATATTAAATGCATCCCTTTTAGACCATGATGCAATAAAAATTGTATTGCATTAAAGGTCAGAGAAAAGATAGGTTAAAATTAACAGGAAACTAAATAATCTATTTCTAAAGAATGAGTGGCTCAAAGAACAAATCATAGAAACAATCAATATTTTCATCAAAGGAGATTACATTAATAAGACAACATTCCAAAATTTGTGAGATGAAGCCCAAGCACTACTTAGGGGGATATGTATATCTCTGAATGTTTACTTTAACAAAAAGGAGGAAAAGGACATCATCACATTGGCCATTCAACTAAAAAAGTTAAAAAAAAAAAAGAACAAATTAAAAATCTTCAACTAAAGATCAAATTGGAAATCCTGAAAATCAAAGGGGAGATTAATAAAATTGAAGTAAGAAAACAATTGCACTAATAAAATGAAGAGGTGTTTCTAGGGGAAAAAATAAAATTGATTAAACCATTGGTTTATTTGATTTTTTAAAAAGAAGACAATCAAATTACCATTATCAAAAATGAAAAGAGTGAATTCGCCACCAATGGAAAATAAATTAAAGCAATAATTAGGAGCTATTTTGTCCAATTCTATGTCAATAAATTGAAAATCTAAGGGAAGTGGATGAATATTTGCCCAGATTATTTGCCCAGATTAACAAAAGAGGAAATAGAATATTTAACTTTATTTTAGAAAAAAAAATGAACAAGTTATTAATGAACTCCCTAAAAAGATCCCCAAGGACAGATGGATTCATAAGTGAATTCTTCCAAATATTTAAAGAATAATTAATTGATTGATTGATATGGAAACTATTTGGGAAAATAGGCAAAGAAGGAGTCCTACAAAATTCATTTCATGACACAAATAAACTGCTGATACCTAAACCAGGAAGAGACAAGAGAAAGCAAACTATAGACCAACTTCTGTAATGAACATTGATACAGAAATTTCAAGTAAAATATTAACAAGGATATTACAGCAAAATATCACCAGGATCATACACTATGACCAAGTGGAATTTATACCAGGAATGCAGGGCTGGTTCAATATTAGGAAAACTATCAGCATAATTGACTATATCAATACAAAACCAACAGAAATCATACTATTATCTCAACAGACTGAGAGAAAAATGGTAATCATCAAAACTACCTGGTACTGGCTAAAAAATAGAGTTGTAAGTCAGTGGAATAAATTAGGTGAACAAGACATAGTAAGTAGTAAATGGTCATAGTAATGTAGTTCATGGTAAGCCTAAAGACACCAGTTTCTGGGGTAAGAATTTGCTATTTAACAAAAACTGCTAGGAAAACAGCATGGTAGAAATTAGGTACAGAGCAACATCTTACACTACATATGAAGATGAGGTCAAATTGGGTATATGACTTAGATATAAAGGGAGTGAAGATAAGAAAATTAGGAGAGCAAGGAATAATTTATTTGTCAGCTCTATGGGGAAGGGAAGAATTTATTACCAAAGACAGAGAATATTATGACATGCAAAATGGATAATTTTGATCATATTAAATCAAAAAAAAGTTTTACACAGGATAATCCAATGCAGCCAAGATTACAAGGAAAGCAGAAAGTTGAGAAACAATTTTTACAGCAAGAATCTCTAAGACCTCACTTCTTTAATATATAGAGAACTGAGTTGAATTTATAAGAATATAAGACATTCTCCAATTGATAAAGGGACTAAGGATATGAACAGGGAGTTTTCAAATGAAATCAAATCTATCTATAGGCATTTGAAAATTCTCTAAATTACTATTGATTAGAAAAATGCAAATTTTGACAACTCTGAGGTATCATCTTATACTTATCAGATTGGCTAATGTGACAGAAAATGTAAATGATGAATGCTGGAGAAGATTGGGAAAATTGAGACACTAATGTATTGTTAGTGAAGTTGTGAACTGACCCAACCATTATAGAAAGCAATAAAGAATTATGCCTAAAGGTCAATCAATGCATACCCTTTGATCCAGCAACACCACTAATAGGTCTATATCTCAAAGAGATCATAAAAAAGGGGAAAAGGAACTATTTGTACAAAAAATATTTAACATTTTTTTTCTGGTGGCAAAGAATTGGAAACTCAGAGGATGCCCATCGATTGGGAATGATTGAACAAATTGAATTATATGAATGTAATGGAATACTATTGTGCTATAAGAAATTATGAAAAGGCAGATATCACAAATAGACCTGGAAAGACTTACTTGAACAGATGCAAAATGAAGTGAGCATAATCTGAACATTGTGCACAGTAATGGAAACATTGAACAATGATCAACTACTATTGGCTTAGCTCTTCTCAGCAATAAAATGATCTAGACAATTCCAAAAGATTCATAACAGAAAATGCTATGTACATCCAGAGGAAGAACTGATGGACTATGAATGCAGATACAAGCATACTATTTTCACTTTATTGTTTCCTGTGTTTTTCTTCATTTTATTGTTTTTTTCTTTCGCAACATCACTAATATGGAAATATATTTACATGATTAGACATATATAATCTATATCAAATTGTTTAGCATCTAAGGAGGGGAGAGGGGAAAGAGGAAGGTATAAAATTTGGAACTCAAAATTTAATAAAAAATGAATGCTAAAATTATCTTTTCATGTAACTGAAAAAAAACAAAATACTATTAAAGAAATAAAGAGAAGAAAACGGTGCAACAAATAAACAAATTGGCAATTGTGTCCAAATAACAATATGTTACAAGATGATTGTGGAAAGTAACACATATCATTTAAAATTTTTAAATTATTTACCACAACTGTAAAAATTCAAGAAATCGATTTATTTGAACACAATTATTTTAATTTCAAACTGCACTAATTTGTGATTCATGCATGTCACTTAAATTTAGTCTCGGTTTTATAATCTTTGATATGGAGATTATTATATCGGCATTACTTACCTTGCAGGAACATCTTGAGTTAAGTGATATGTAAAATGTAAAGCCAATGTATGAGAAGTTTCATTTTTGTAATTCTGCTATGCTAGTTAAGTTCAGAAATTGAAAAAAAAAAAAGTAAAGAAACACATTCTCAGGGCAGCTAGGTGGCACAGTGAATAGAGCACCAGCCCTGGAGTCAGGAGGACCTGAGTTCCAATCCAGCCTCATACATAATACAATACTAGCCATGTGAGCTTGAGCAAGTCACTTAACCTCAATTGCCCTACCTTGCCCCTCCAAAAAGAAGAAAAAAAAAAGAAATACATTCTCATGCTGATTTAGTAAGGGTTATCAGGAAAATATCTAATGCATTTGGTGTCTCCTAAAGCTTTTGGTGAGATTTCATGATCTGAAGCATTGTTGGAAGGGGTACTTCTTATGGAATTAGACATGTGTCCTAGTTACTTGTTGAGAGGACACTATGAAAGCCTTTGTTTGGTAACCAGGGACTATGCCTGGGAGTAATTCTCCATTTGGTCTAAAAGACTGAGCTTTAGAAAGTCTTCAGTACATTTCTCAATCCCTTGAATTTCCAGATCAGAGTAAATCAAGGATATCAACCACAGAAAATTTTAACTAAGAGACACCCATGACAGTTGTGGTCTATACTTACTTAGGTAGGATTGAGATTTACATCCCTGGATATCCCAGCATGTTTTCTTCCACTTTTCTAATTCCTATTGTGAGCACGGGTCAAAGATTTTCAATCCTCCTGAAATGCATGTTTCCAGGCTTTCTGGTAATTTCATGAGTAACACTGAGTTGAATAGTTCCTGAATTTTGAAATCATGGATTAACTACCCTGAGGGGAAAACAAAATTCCTTAAAAACTGCTTATCAGAGGGAAAGAGAATCATGGACAGTAAGGACTAACCATGTTAGCACTGGTTCAGAGATCTAGGCCTTGTCATCCCACCAGGATAAATTCTTGGAGTTCCTCAAATAAGTGAAGGGGACTTGTCTTTTCAACACAAAGGGTCTTTAAATTACAGACCTATAATAATTAGTATAAAGAATCATCTGGAGTTTTCACATATCCTTGTATTTATTAACACTCATGATGATCTTTTGCATCTTATAAATCTTTTGTTGTTAAGGGAAACAATGCTATCTCACTTCTAATACCTTCATTGTTCACTGAGTATTTTTATGGGAAGAAACCTATTTCTTGCAATTGGGAATATATTAATACTAATAATATGTATCATTTGCTTTGTATATCTCTATGGAATTTTATTCTGGATTACGGCCAAAGTCATAGAAAGAAACTGACTTTTCTGGAGTCAGATCTTCTAGTATAAAATTCAGAGTGAGCTGAGAGTCCTTTAGCAGGGTAATGGTATGTCAAATTGGAAAACATTTTTGTTGTTGCTGGTTTTTATCCTATACTCTGCAAAAACTTCTAGTGGACTATATTTGGAACTCACAAGATAATATATTTTCAACCCAAATTTCCTAAGATTTAAATATATCCTTCCTATACTTTTTAAACACATTCTTTTTAAACACACCACTTAACTATTAATATCTTAGATTAACTGAAACATCCATAGGCACTGGAGTTCAAAGGAATTTAGCAAGACATTTTAAGGCATTTGAGATACTATTAATTACTCATGAGGAAAAAACATGTTCTTCTGACAATCCATCCCAAAACTCCATCCCAGTGTCCAAATGTATTACATGTCTTTATTTAGAAAATCAGCTTGCCATGGCAGAGAGATGGAGTGAAGTCAAGAAGACCTTGATTTAAAGATGACTTCTGACACATGCTGACCATGACTTAACCACTTAGTATCCCAGGCAACTCTCTAAGATTATCAATGGCAGTTTTTGTTTTGTTATTATAAAATAGAAAAAGAAGCTTCTTCAGTGGAAAATTCTTCTACCAATACATTATGGGGCTGGATACATTTTAGGTAAAAATTGGGACTTTGGATCTCCCTGCTTTGACAGTGAACCACCTAATTCTGACCTTTGTACAGGCAATTACAATCAAGCAAGGAGATGCAGTGTAATTCAAAGACTATTGAAACTGGAATTACAAAAGTTTAAATCTTAGCTATAACATTTCCTGCTTATTTGAACTTTGCTAAGTCATTTCACCACAATGGAATTCAAATTCCTCAGCTATATAATGAAAAGTTTAGTAAAGACCGCCTCCAACAATTCTTCCAATTCCGAGCAGATGAACCTATGGTACTCTATGCAGTCTCTATATCATTGTTGAAAAAAGCTGGGAAACAGAACTAACATATAGTACAAAAAATTTCCTTAAAGAAAGGTTTTGCTAGAACAAAACTTTAACAAAGTTTCAAGGTACAAAACAAACCCACATAAATCATCAGCATTTCTATATATTACCAACAAAATCCAACAGGAAGAGATAGAAAGAAAAATTCCATTTAAAACAATTGTAACTTGTATGAAATATTTGGAAGTCTATCTGCCAAGGCATACACACATAGAAGCACATGTGCACACACACACACACACACAAGAACTTTATTAATATAATTACAAAACACTTTTCACACAAGGAGAGACAATAAACAATTGGAGAAATATTAATTTTTCACTGGAAGTCTGAGACAATATAATAAAAATGAAAATATTACCCAAATGAATTTATCTATTCAGTACTATACCAAACTACCAAAGAATTATTTTATAGAGGCAATACAAATAAGGATAAAATTTATCTGGAGAAACAAAAGATAAAGAATATTACTGTATAGAAAAAATGAAGATGGCCTAGTAGCAGCATATCTCAAACTATAATAAGAAAGTGCTGATCATCACAACAATCTGGTACTAGATGAGAAATAGAATAGTTTGTCAATGAATTAGATTAGGTAAATAATGTTAAGAAGTAAATACCATAGTGATCTAGTATTTGATAAACCCAAAGAACCAAGCTATTGGGAAAATAACTCACTGTCTGACAAAAACTTCTGGAAAAAGTGGAAAGCAGTCTGGCAGAAACTAGACTTAGACCAAATTCTCACACCATATTCCCAGATCAGGCTAAAAGGAGGACATGAGTTAGACATAAAAGCCAATATCATAAGCAAATTAGGAAAGCAAGGGAAAAAATGCAGAAAAAGGAATACCTTATAACCACAAGTTTAAGAGAGAGAATCAAAACAGATAAAGTAGATCACATCAAATTAAAAGACTTTTTGCGCAAATGAATGCAGTCAAAATTACAAGCAAAGCTTGAAAATGGGGAGAGGAGGATTTTACATCAAGCTTTCTGACAAAGACTTCATTTCACAAATACTTCAGGAATGAGGAAAATTTATTTAAAAAATATAAGAGTTTGTGTGGGGTACAGGAACCCCAAAAATCCCTTTTACAGAAAAATTAAAAGTCAGAGGTATCTTGAGGAAGGAACAGGAAGGTTATTCAGTTCTCATGAGAAGAGGGCATCCTTTCCACCAGTACGAACCAGAAGAATGAGGCATACTACAAAAGATAGAACAAGAATTTATTCCCTAATGCAGTCAAGCACTCCCCTCCCTGGCTAGGCTACTCTTCCCCACCCCTCCACACCCTCCCCTCCACCACCACCCCCATTGTCCCTTCTCCCATTGGCTGGGAGGAGGGCTCTCAGTCTTGGCATGGAATCTAACCCAATGGCGAGCAACAAAGAAGTCTGCCACTATCTCCTATTGGCTGGGAGGCAGGACAGGGAGCCAATGTATTGTTCATGTCCTTATTTGGTAGACACTAAAGCAAGAGAGGTAAAAAAGTCACAAGCAAGGGTGGAGGTCAAAAACCTCTGAAGGGGCCTAATGCTGATAAAACAAGGGTGTAGCCCTAATGCTGCTGTGACAGTAGTTGTATCAGCAATGCCATATTCACCATGCCTATGGAGATTACAAATATGCTGATATAATTATCCATTACAAAATATGTCATGCTTGCCATATGGGGAAATAAACTAGAAAATTTATTAAGATACCAAAAGACTGAGTCCCAAAACCAGAAAGTGAAAGCCATCAGAGTAGTTATGACATTGGCACAGGTAGATAAAGTAGAAAACACCCACATTTTCAAGCCTTTAAAACAGAACAGGCTACCTCAGGCAAAGGTCCTCCTCTCCCCATGCACAGCAACCACCCAGCGTCCTGGAAGCGCGCTCCCAGCAGCTCCGGCCCCTGGCAGTCCTCAGCAGGAGTCCTTAGCAGAAAGTCCTTAGCAGTCCTAACTCAAAAAGGGCTTCGGGCTGCCGCTGCCTCTGCTGCTGCCGCCGCTGTCACAACCACTGCCAGCCACCGCAGGAACGCTAGCTTGGCTTTCGCTTTCTCTGGCTTTCGCTTTCTCTTGCTCTGCCCCTTCCTGCTACGTCAGCACGTCCAATGGGGCATGGAAGATCTTTAAATCCCATAACCCTTACAGTAGTAAAGAGAGGGGAAGGGTGAAACCAAAATTCCAGCTTGCTCCCACAAAACATATGGTCTGAGAAGTTTTCATCTTTCTCATTCAAGCTGTTTCCTAGTTGAAAAATCGTCCAAGAATATTTTAAGAAGAAAAAACAAAGCTATCAATAGTTACATGACAAAATATTGTAAATCACTATTAATTAGAGAAATGCAATTTTAAAAATAACTATTATGTAATATTTCACACCTATCAGATTGTCTAACATAACAGAAAAGTTAAATAACAAATCCAGGAGAGGATGTGGAAAAATAGGTACACTGATGCACTTTTAATGGAGTTATGTACTGGTCCAACCACGGTGGAGAAAAAATTGGAACTAGCTCCTAAAGCCTATAAAACTGTCAAACTTACCCAGTAATTAATATTACTACTATTTCTTTATCCAAAAATGACAAGAACAAGAGGAAAATGATTTATATATTAAAAAAAACTCATTTTTTTCAGCTCTCATTGTGGTGGCCAAGAATTGTAATTTAGGGAATTCTCCTTGATTGTGGAATAGCCAAAAAAAGTTGTGGCATATAATTTTGATGGGACCACACTATACAATAAAAAATACTAGGGGAATGGTTTCAGAAAAAAAATATCTGGGAAGAGTCATAGGAATTAAAGCAAAATAAAGAGGGAAGAACCAAGGCAACACTGTATGTGGTAACAGCAATATTAATGATAATCAACTGTGAAAGACTTAGGTACTCATTGCAATGCAATGATCCAATGTAATGAGAAAGGCTTATGGTGAAAAAATGCTATCCATCTCCAGAGAAAGAACAGATAACCTCTGAGTAGAGATTGATACACTTTTAATACTTTATTTTTTTTCATAACATAGCTAATGTGGAAACATGTTTTGAATGATTTCACATACATAATGGTTATTGTATGGCTTGTCCTCTCAATAAGTGGAAAAGGGGGAGAGATAGATGAAGATCATATAGAGCTCAAAATAAAAAGAAATATTATTCTTTAACCAAAGACCTCAAGTAAATTGTGAGACTAAATGAAACATTTTACACTTTGCCTGACTACAATCAGCAACTACATCCACAATTCAAATAATGGTCTTCCTGAATGTTCAGTGATGAAAAAACTCTTCAGTGAAAACTAAGCAAAATAATCATAATCATTCTACATCTACTTTAGCAAATTCCATTCATCTGAGCTCCATTTAAAAAAAGGAGTTTCAAAATACTGAAAGAATTGCTTTTTTTTAATATTTTTCCTATCTCTAACATAATGTGGAATACTAGGAGATGAGGATATAGATAAGAAGAGGTTATTGACTTGAACAGGAAGGTAAAACGTCAGTTTTTGATACCAAGTTCTAACACTCATGAGCTACAATTCTTAAATGAGTCCTTTTTTCCTAAGTCTGAATTTCTTTATCAGCAGCCTGCATTATATAACTAATATGGCACTAAAATTGTTATTTGGAAAAGTGAATTGAGATTCCTTGATTCAAAAGAAGTTAAAAACACAAAATATGTAAGTTCACTATGATGGGATAATTGCAAAAAGAAACAAAAAATACAATGAAGGGTGAGAATGAGGGATGGGAGAAAGAAAGATGGGAAAAAGAGGAAGGAAGAGATAGAATGGGATAAATTGCCCTACATAAAAGGAAGACCTTTTACAAAGAAGGGGAAGATTGGGGACAGGGTGGGATGGTGGCAGGCAATGCTTGAACCTTACTTTCAGAATGAGTTCAAAGGGGGAATAAAATACACACTTAGATAAAACTTAGTTGGGCATAGAAATAATATCTTGCCTTACAGAGAAGTAGCATGGAAATGGTGAGGGCTGATAGAAGGGAAGACAGATTATGGAAGTGGTGATCCAAAGCAAAACACAATTGAGGAGGGAAAGGGTGAAGTGAGAAAGAGAAGGATAAACAGGGAAAATAGGATAGAAAAAAAATACACAGTTTCTAATCATAACTGTAAATTTGAAAGAGTCATAAAAGAGAAGCAGAGAGCAGAGTGGATTAAAAACTAGAATCTGACAATATGTTGTTTACAAGAAACATGCTTGAAGTAGAGAGACACAAGGAGTAAAGTTAAAGAGCAATACCAGAGTCAATTAAGCTTCAGCTGAAGTTAAAAAAAAAAAAGCAAGGACAGTAACCATGATTTCAGACAAAGCAAATACAAAAAGTTATCAAATTAGAACAGATAAACAGGGAACTTAATATTTTGCTAAAAGGTATCATAGACAATGAAGTAATAGAAAATTTTTTAAGTGCACCAAATGGTACAGAATCCAAATTCTTAAAGGAAAGATAAATGAGATACAGAAGAAACTAGACAGTAAAACTGTAAGTTCCTCAAGTTTCCTCTCTCAGAACTAGATAAATCTAACAAAAAATATAAACAAGAGAGAAGCAAAGAGATTAATAGAATTTTCAAAAAGTTAGATATGATAACCTCTGGAGAAAATTGAAAGGGAATATAAACAAATATACCTTTCCTTCTTTTTTTCCTCAACAATACATGGCACCTATACAAAAACTGACCATGTATTAGGGCATAAAAACCTCACAATACAGAAAAACAGAAATATTAAATGAATCCTTTTCAGATCATAATACAATTAAAATATGTACAATATGTTATGAAAACATGTATTAAATAATTATTTCTAAATAAATAATCTAAAGAATTAGTGGATGTAATGGGAATGTAAATTTTAAAGATCTTCCCTGCCCCTAGGCTAAAATGCACCTGGAGCCTGGGGTGGAAGGCTTGTTTTTCAGTAGATACTTCTTGATTGGCCAGTGAGTCAATAAGGTTGTTACATTCTCTGAGCCAGGAGAAGGTTATATAAGCCCTGATGTGGAGCTTTGTTTTGGGGCTCACTTTGAGAAGTGTTCTGTGATTTGATATGGATTCTGGGAAGCCGTTGTCCAGAGCCTCCCAGCTTTGAAAAACCCAGATGTTGAAACCCAGATGTTGATTTGGTATGGATGTAATGGCTGGACAGTTTGGAAAGCTGTCTACTTGATCTGTTTCTTCTTGATAATTCTGCCTGTATACTTTGAAATTCGGGGTGCTGACCTTTTCCCCCTGAACTAGGTAAACAATACATATCTGACTGATTAAAGTAAGCTTGTTAACCCATTTTGAGTTGATTTCCTTTATTAAAGCAGATTCAAGAACCTGTGGTGGCAGCAAACCCTGAGGACGCTTGGGTGCTTGCTGCTACAGTGGATCAAAGAATAAATCAGAAATAATATGCCCATTGAAAAGGACAACAATGAAGCAACATATTGAAATTTATGGGATGCAGTCAAACCAGTACTTATAGGAAAATGTATACCTCTAAATGCTTATATGAATAAAATTGAGAAAGAGAAGATCAAGGAATTGTACATGCAACTAAAAGAAAAAAGAAATGAGAAATTTTAAAACCCCAATTAAACACTAAATAGGAAATTCAAAAAAATCCCAGGAGAAATTAACAAAATTGAAAGCAAAAAAATAAATGAAGTAATAAAATTAGTAGCTGGTTCAATGAAAAATTTAAAAATATATAACAGATAAGACATTTTTTTTTAATTAAAAGGGTAAATTCACCACCAATGAAGGAAGAAGAGCAGCTATTTCCCCCATTTAGATACCAATGAATCTAACAATCTAAGTGAAATGGATAAATACTTTAAAAAATATAAATTGCCTAGGTTAACAGAAAACAAAATAGATTACTCAAATAACCTAATCTTAGAAAAATAAATTGAACCAGCCATCAATGAGTTCCCTAAGAAAAAAATCCCAGGACTAGATGGTTTCACAAATGAGTTCTACCAAACAGTTAAAGAACAATTAATTTCAATGCTTTGGAAACTATTTAGGAAAAAAAAAAATATATATATATATATATATATATATATATATATATATATATATACGAAGGAGCCCTGGCAAATTTTATGACACAGATATGCTGTTGATATGTTAACCAGGAAGAATAAAAGCAGAGAAATAAATTACTGGTCAATTTCCTTAATGATTATTGACGAAAAAATTAATAATATATCAGTGAGGGGATTATAGCAATATATCACAAAGATCATACACTATCACCAGGTGGGATTTATAACAGGACTGCAAGGCTGATTCAATAATATGAAGCTATCAATATAATGAACCATAACAAAAACAAATACAAAAAAGGAGTATATGATTATCTAAATAGATACAAAGTTTTTAGCAAAATATAAGACCTATTCATATTTCCTTGAAAAAACAAAAACACAAAAATGTAACAATTTCACACAAATATCAAGGAAAAGTCAGTTCTTTGTGATAATATCAGATCAATACTGGAAGACAAGAATACTCTAGATAAATATTTGAATTCTTCCATCATTATCTAAACTGAACTTCAAATCCTTTGATGTTTGCTAATCATCTCTCCCATCACAAGAGTGATGTTTACAAAGGGAAAGGAAGACCTTTGAAAGTTGAAATAATTGAAAGCTGAACTTAAAAGAGAATTATTCACATTCACATTTAAGATGGGAATGTGTGTGAGGCAAGTTCAACTGGTTGAATAAAGTCAAGAGTTAATGTTTTTTTCTTGTTTATGAAAGAGCATATGTCAAGAATTTATGCAAAATGCTCAAATCTGTTGTTTATAAAGATTTTCTTTTTTAATGTTTTATTTTTCCAATTACATGTAAAAAACATTTTTAACATATTATTTTTGTTTTCCAAATTCTCACTCCCCTTTTCCCCTGTCGCCTCATTTAATATAGATTATATATTTATAATTTAATATAGATTATAAAGAAGTATGCTTCAATTTGCATTCAGACTTAATCAGTTCTTTCTGTGGATGGCGATAGTATTTTTTCATCATAAGTCCTTTTGAATTGTTTTGGATAATTTTATTGCTTACAATGGCAAAGTAATTCATAGCTGATCATAATACAATATTGCTTTTAACGTATACAATGTTCTCCTAGTTCTCACTTAATTTTGAATCAGTTCATAGAAGTCTTTCGATACTTCTTCTGAAAGCATCTTGCTCATCATTTCTTGTAATACAATAGTATTCCATTACAATCATATACCACAATTTGTTTAACCATTCCCCAATTGATGGTCAGACCTTCAATTTCCTATTCTTTTCCACCACAAAAAGAGATGCAGTATTAGTTTTTTTCTTAGATCCCTTTGGGATATAGACATAGTATGGTATTTCTGGGACAAAAGGTAGGCTTAGTTTTATAGCCCTTTGGGGATAGTTCCAAATTGATCTCCAGAATGATTGGGTCAGTTCACAACTCCATCAACAATACATTAGTGTTTTGATTTTCCCACATCCTCTACAACATCTATCATTTTCCTTTTGTGTCATATTAGTCAATCTGGTAGGTGTGGAGTAGGTACCTCAGGGTTATGTTGAATTCCTCTAATCAGTAGTGATTTAGAATACTTTTCCATATGATTACAGAGAGCTTTGATTCTTCATCTGAAAACCACCTGTTCATATCTTTTGACCACTTATCAATCAGAGGATGACTGGCATTTTACAAATTTGACTCAGTTTCCCACATAGTTAAGAAATAAGGCTTTATCAGAGAAACTTGCTATAGATGATATAGATGCTATCTAGAACTTGCTATATATGTTTTCATAGTTATGATTACTTTGTATTTTCTACCAGCCTGTCTTCCCCATGTATCCTACTCACTCTATCTTTCTCCTTTCACCTTGTCTATACTCAAAAGTCTTTTACTTGCTAATACCATTTCCCCAAATCTACCATTCATTCTATCAGCCTCTCTTTCTCTTTCCCTTTTTCCATTCCACTTTCCTGGGAGATAAGATAGATTTTTATGCCCAACCAAATGTGCATATTATTCCCTCTTTAAGTCAATTCTCATGAGAGCAAGATTCAAGAGCTCCCTTTCTATGTCGCCCATCTTCCTATCCATGGTAAAAGCTCTTTTTTGTGAAATAATTTAACCCTTTCTACCCTTCCTGTTCCCATTTGCCCAGAATATTTCTCTTTCTCACCACTTAATTTTATTTTTGTAGATATCAGCTCATCATATTCAATTCACCCATGCCCTCTGTCTATGTATACTACTTCTAAGTGCACTAATAATGATAAGGTTCTTAGAAGTTATATGTTTCATCTTCCCATGTAGGAATGTAAACAATTTAACCTTATTGAACTACTTATAATTTCTCTCTCTTGTTATTCTTTTTATGCTTCTTTTGAATCTTGTATTTCAAACTCAAATTTTCTATTTAGTTCTGGTATTTTTCATCAGGAATCCTTGAAAGTATTCTATTTCAATAAATTTTACTGTTTCGTTGGGTAGGTGATACTCAGATGTAATTCTAGCTCCTTTGCCCTCTGGAATATCATATTCTAAACACTCTAATTTTTATTTTAATATATAAGCTTCTAAATCTTCTTTGATACTGACTGTGCCTCCACCATATCTGAATTGTTTCTACCCAACTGCTTTCAAAATTATCTCCTTCAGTTGAGAGCTCTGGAATTTGGTTATAATATTCCTAGGAGTTTCATTTGGGGATCACTTTTGGGAGGTAATTGATGGATTCTTTCCATTTCTATTTTACCCTCTGAATCGAGAATATCAGGGCAGTTTCCCTTGATTATTTCTTCAAAGATGACGTCTAAAATCTTTTTTATGATCTCAGTAGTCCAATAATTCTTATATTTTTCCTCAATCTATTTTGCATATCATGTGTTTTTGTGATGATATATTTTCACATTTTTATATATTTTTATTCTTTAAAATTTGTTTTACTGATTCTTAATGTCTCATGTAAAAATTAACTTCTACTTGCAAAAATCTGATGTTTAAGGAATTATTTTCTTTAGTTAGTTTTAGTTACTTTTCCATTTAGTCAATTCTACTTTTTAAGGACTTTTTCTTTCTTAAGTAACTTTTTTCTGCATCTTTTTCCCATGTGCCCAATTTTTTTAAATCAAATGCTTTATTAACTTCTAATTTACATCATTTATTTCCACAAGATTTTGAGTTACAAATCTTCTCCCAATTTTTCCTCCTACCCATCACTCCAAAATACTGATCCCACTGGATATCCCCTCCTTCAATCTGCTCTCTCCCATATCTTCTCCCATACCCCCTCCGACATTCCAGTAGGGAATGGTAGACCTCTAGGCCACAGTGCCTGTATATCTTATTTCCCAGTTACATGTAAAATAATATTAATAATAGTATATACATATATATTAAACATTTTATTTTAAAGCTTTGAATTCCAGATTCATTCCCTTCAATCCTTCTCACCCACCCTTACTGGGAAGATAAGCAGTTCAGTATAGGTTATACATGTGTGGCTAATGCAAAACAATAACATAGTAGATATATTGTAAAAGACTGACTATATTTCCCTCCCTCTGTAAGGGTTATGGGATTTAAAGATCTTCCATGCCCCGTTGGACTTGCTGATGTAGCAGGAAGGGGCGGAGCAAGAGGAAGCGGAAGCCAAGCTAGCGTTCCTGCGTTGGCTGGTGGTGGTGGTGACGGCGGCAGCAGCAGAGGCAGTGGCAGCGCGAAGCCCTTTTTGAGTTAGGACTGCTAAGGACTTTCTGCTAAGGACTCCTGCTGAGGACTGCCAGGGGCCGGAGCTGCTGGGAGCGTGCTTCCAGGACGCTGGGTGGTTGCTGTGAGTGGGGAGAGGAGGACCTTTGCCTGAGGTAGCCTGTTCTGTTTTAAAGGCTTGAAAATGTGGGTGCTTTCTACTTTATCTACCTGTGCCAATATCATAACTACTCTGATGGCTTTCACTTTCTGGTTTTGGGACTCAGTCTTTTGGTATCTTAATAAATTTTCTAGTTTATTTCCTCATATGGCAAACATGACGTATTTTGTAATGGATAATTATATCAGCATATTTGTAATCTCTATAGGCATTGTGAATATGGCATTGCTGATACACCCTCCTATCCTACCTCCCACTTGTTCTATTCTCTATTTTGATCCTATTCCTTTTCAAGAGTGGGTGCTTCCAACTTCCCTCCACCCTGCCCTCCCTTCCATCATCCCGCCCTTCATCGCCTTTCCCCCTACTCTCCTGTAGGTTGAGATACACTATTTAGTGTGTATGTCATTTCCTCCCTAAGCCAAATTCAATGAGAATAAGGTTGACCCATTCCCTTTTGCCTTTCTGTTCTTCCCCTCCATTGTGACCATTTTCCCTTGCCTCTTATATATGAGATAGTTTACCCTATTCTGCCTCTCCCCATCTTCTCTCATTATATTCCTCGCTCAACTCTTAATTTCACTTTTTAAGTATCATCCTTCCTATTAAATTGGTCCTATGTCCTCTATCTATGTATACCTGTACACATATATACACACATTTACATATGTATTCATACAACCATATACTTCCTCTTATATAGACATATGTGTGTTTGTGTGTGTATACATTTCTATACCCTCCAACTATTTTAATACTGAGAAAAGCTTCATAAGTTACAATTGTCATTTTTCCATGTAGGGATGCAAGTAGTTCAACTTTGATAAGTTCCTTATGATTTCTTTTCCCTGTTTACCTTCTCATGCTTCTCTTGCTTCTTGTATCTGAATGTCAAATTTTCTATTCAACTCTGTTTTTTTCATCAAGAATGCTTGAAAGTCCTCTATTACACCAAATGACCATTTTATCCCCTGAAACATGATACTCAGTTTTACTGGGTAGGTGATTCTTGATTTTAATCCCAACTCCTTTGCCCTCTGAGATACCATATTCCAAGTCATTCGATCCTCAGGGTAGAAGCTGCCAGATCCTGTGTTATCCTGATTGTGTTTCCACAATATTCAAAATGTTTCTTCCTGGATGCTTGTAATATTTTCTTCTTCAAATAGGAACTCCAGATACTGGCTATAATATCCCTAGGATTTTTCTTTTGGTGATCTTTTTCAGGAGGTGATTGGTGGATTCTTTCAGCCTCTATTTTGCCCTCTGGTTCTAAAACATCAGGGCAATTTTCCTTGAGAATTTCTTGAAGGTTGATTCCTAGGTTCTTTTTTTGATCGTGGTTTTCAGACAGTCCAATAATTTTTAAATTATCTCTCCTAGATCTATTTTGGAGGTCAGTGATTTTCCCAATTAGGTATTTCACATTGCCTTCGTTGTTTTCACTTATTTGGATCTGTTTAATTGTATCTTGATTTCTGTTAAAGTCACTAGCTTCCATTTGCTCCAATCAAATTCTGAAGGAACGATTCTCTTGAGTGAGCTTTTGAGATTCTTTTTTTTTCATCTGGCAAATTTGGCTTTTTAAGGCGTTCTTCTCCTCATTGCCATTTTAAGCCTCTTTTGTCATTTGAGTTAGTCTATTTTTTAAGGTGTTATTTTCTTCAGTCAGATAGTTGACTCTTATTTCATAATTTTCTTGAATCATTCTCATTTCTCTTCACAATTTTTCCTCCACTTCTCTTATTTGGTTTTCAAAATCCTTCTTAAGGTCCTCTATGGCCTGTAACTAGCTCATATTTCCCTTGGAAGCTTCTGGTGCAGGAGTTCTGACTTCACTGTCTTCCTCCTGTTCCATACTTTGATCCTTTTTCTTCCCAAAAAATGAGTGTAAATTTGGGTTGCTCTGTTTGCTTTGCTTCCTTTGCCTGCTCATATTGCCAATCAATAACTTGACTTTTAGGCTTTTTGCCACAGTAGGACTCTGCCAATAGACAGGGGAGCTTCATCCCAAATGCTGGGATTTTCTCAGCTTCTGAAGGTATTAGTTGGGTGACCTCTCTGAAGCCTCCACACATTCTGGCAAGCTGGTAGCATACCCCAGTACCTCCACCCTAGACCGCAATCCGGATCCAAGCAGTTTAAAACAAGAACGAGTAGCTCTCAGACTGGTTCCTTGGTCCCCCTACAATCTGCAGGCCAGAAGCTGCATGGCCATGGCACCTCAGCTGCCTCTTGCCCCAGGGGCAAAGGATGACTGAACTCCCAAATTACCAGATCCCAAAGTCCACACTGCACTGACCTCTCACTTTGTCCTTAGCATCTATGGGTTGATAATTCTAGAAACCACCATGGCTGCTGGTGATATAAAGTCCCTCCAGCCAGTGGCTGGCTATGGCCATCCTGAGGCTGAGACCTCTGGCTTGTGTGGGGCTGGGCCCAGCTTCCAGTGTGCTGCACTGGCCACTTCCTGCTAGCCTGCCAGGCTTTCCTCAGAAGGAGGGTAGCTTCTCTGTGTAATTTTGTGGGTTCTGTATCTCCAAAGTTTGTTCAGAGTCACCTTTTACATGAATTGGAGGAGGTGGGAGACAGAGCTCTGCAGAACTCCTCTTTCTACTCCACCATGTTGACTCTTCCCCTGTCCCCCATGTGTCCAATTTTGCTTTTTAAGGACTTCTCCTCTTCATTCAAGTTTTGCACTTCTTTTTCCATTTGGCTAATTATGCTTTTTAAGCAGCTCTCTTCAGGGGATTTTTGTGCCTCTATTATCATTTAACCTATTCTGTTTTTAAGGGGTTATTTTCTTCAGTATTTTTTTGTGCATCATTTACCAAACTGCTGACTCTTTCCCTCCACAATTTTCTTGTATCCCAGTTATTTCTTTTTCCAATTTTTCTTCCATCAATTATTTGATTTTTAAAATTCTTTTTGAGTTCTCCCAGGAATTCTTTTTGAGCCTAAGGCTAATTCACATTAATCTTTGAGGCTTTGGATGTAGCAATTTTGACTTTGCTGTCTTCTGAGTTTATATTTTGATTCCCCCTGTCACAATAGTAGCTTTCTATAATAAGTTTCTTTTTTTGGTGTTTGTTCATTTTTCCAGCCTGTTTCTTGAATTTTAATTTTGTTTTAAAGTTATGTTGAAGCTGGGTTATGCTCCTAGGGTAGAGAGGGCAGTGTTTCAAGGTTCAGGGTATCTTTTTGTTTGTGTGATGTGTGTGTGTGTGTGTTTGTGTTCATGCACACACATATGTGCAACTACTTTCATATCTAGTTCTGGGGGCCTGAAAGTTTAGTTTTTCTAAGGTAGTATGATCTAAGAGGTATTCACTATTCTTCTGGCCTGTGCTCTGTATATGGGCAACCACAAGCACTCTTTTCCACCACAGAACTGTAACCAGTGTCCCTACTTCCCTGCAGCCCCAAGCTCTAGATGTGTTAGTGCTCCTCCTCAACATGGGACTTTGACGCAGGACTATGAAGTAGATCCACATGTAGACAATTCAATAGAGTACTGCAGCCACAGGCAGCAAAGTTACCCTTGTAACCCCGTGATTAACAGTCCAATACCCTTACATTCTATAAGCTGAAAGCTCTGGAAGTCTCTGAAGCAGATTCAATTGCACTCCTTCCCTCCCCCACCCACCCAAGGCCTACTGCTGTCTTACAGGAGCATTGTCTGAACTGAGCTCCACTTTCACTCAAGTGTGACAGACCTTTACTGCTGATTTTCCAAGTTATCTAGGACTAGAAAAATTGCTTCACTCCTTCCTTTTGTGATTTCTGCCAATTGAAAATTGATCTTGAGGCATTATTTTAAAGTTGTTTGGGGGGGAATATGTGAGAGCTCAGGTGAGTCCCTGCCTTTTCTCCTCCTTCTTCCAAAGATTTTTTTTAACAGTTCTGAATTTTAAAAACACAAACATAGCAGAAAGTCTCTGTACCTGGACATGGTTCGATCCTACTTAGAATATTATGTTCAGTCCTGGATGACAAATGATCAGATATTAGAGGGGCACTAATAAACTATAGAACATCTAGAAAATAGCAATCATGCTTCAAAAATCATGTAACTTGAGGTTCAATTGAAGGAACTGAAAGTGTTTAATCTGGAGAAAAGAGGTTTAGAGGAGGTAAACAATAGTTTCATTACAGTTAGCTACAACTACTTTTGAGAACTATCAAGTGAAGGAGGGATTAGACTTGTTCTGATCCTAAAGGTTAATACTGGACTAATGGCCAGAACTTATATAGAAACAAATTTCTGTGTGGTGGATGGTAAGATTTCCTAATCATTAGAACTTTCCAAAGCTAGAATAAAAGATAGTGGAAGATTATATCTCTCCATATTGAAAAGCTTTATACAGAGGCTGGCTGACCAATTATCACAAAGTATTTTATAGGCCATTAATAGAAAAACATAGATTATGCCATTGGATTCTGAGGTCTCTGCAATGATGAAGTTCTAGTAATCTATGGAAATATTTAAAAGCATTCCAAAAATTCCATTTCCATCTAATTCCATTAAAGAACATGAGGATCTTTCTTGTTTGATTTGGTTTATTTGTGTTTGTTCTGTTTTGTTTTTCCCCATGTTGGGGAAAATGGGGAAGTTGAAAATTTGTTTGTTTCTTTTTACAAGAATTTATTATCTCTCTCTATGTCTGCCCTCCCCTAAAACAATCAATTAAAAAGAAAAGAAAATCATAACAACATAAGTGTATAATGCAGTAAAACAAATTCCTACATTGGACATGTCAAAATTTATTTATCATTCTAAATTTTAACTCTATCACTTAAAGAAAGAGTTGAGTGTTGTTTCATCTCAAGCTTTGTCACTGGACTTATTGATTATTATTGCAATGATCAGAATTTTAAATTCTTTGAAAAGTGGTTTTCTCTAGTACGCTGTTGTCATTGTATAAATTGTTCTTCTAGTTCTGCTCATCTGATTTTGTATCCTTTCATATAGATCTTCCAGTTTCTTCAGATTATTTACAATTCATCATTTTTTTGTGCCCCATTGATGTTGTATTGCATTTGTATACCGCATTTTGTTTATCTTCTAAGTGACTGATAGGCACTTCTAAATTTCCAGTTCTTTACTATAACTAAAAGCCAAAAATAGTTTTGTACACATGGATATTTTTAAAACTTTTTTTATTCTCTTTAAGATATGGATGTAGTAGTAAATTATTTTCCAGAATAGTTTCACAAATATACATTAAACCTCCCTTTTTTCCATGCTGTCACTCCAACTTTGTCATTTACTTCTTTTGTTTTCTCTGTTAATCTGATAGGTATGAGATGGAACTTATGATATACTTTAATTTTTATTTCTCAGAATATTAGTGATGTGAAGCTTTGTTCCTTATAGTTGCTTACAGTAACATTGAAAATAACCTGTTTATATTCTTTGATCATTTTACTTTAGGGTAATGGATCTTACTCTTATAATTTTCAAATTATTACATATATATCTTAGCACAGAGACATTTGTCAGATAAATTTGCTGCAAAGCTTTCCCCCATAGTCACCCATTTTCCTACTACTTTTAACCCATATATATTTTGTTTATGTAAAGCTTTTAAATTATAAAATAAAAACTTATACGTTCATCTGTAATACTTTCTAAACCTTGTTTATTATGTACTCTTCCCTAGTCCATAGATCTAAAAGGTAATTTTTCTCCTTACTCCTTTAATTTGTTTATGAAATCCCCTGCTATGTATGTCATATATCCATTGAAAGTATATGTTGTTATAAAGAATGAGGTGTTGGTCTAAATTACCAAAATGACCTCCAGTTGGGAAGGCAAAGTTTTCAGAAACTTTGAAATTGCTGGTATATCTGCTTTAATAAAGAACTTTCAACCCCTTTAATAATGTTTATTAGATAAACTGGAGAATCCTATATGGTAGCTTCTAAATATTAAGACATTCACCACATTTTAACATGGCAGGGGATAGATATACAGGACTTGACAGAAAGATTGGTGGATAGTTTTGGACATGGATGGAATGAACAGAATTTTTTTAAAGTGTAATAATAGTATGATATATATATATATATATGATAAGATATGGTATGAATTATATGATATGATGACATGATGATATGATGTGATGTGGTGTGATATGATACAATTCAAGTCAATATAATATATAATGTGTAATATAATTTAGTAGAATTTAAAACTAGATCAAAAATAGCTATAGGGCCTGAGAACCCTAGAATACCTTTGAGATTCCCATTTACAGGTTTGGAATCAGTGACTTAGATTTAAACACAAAAGATATAAAAACATACTTCTTTCCCTGAACAACAGAAATAGGTCTGGGAAATACTGCTTTGATATGTCAAATGTTTAAAGCAGCCATGAATCTATGAACAGATGCAAACTGGGACTGCCTTTCTAGTATTGTAAGCTCTGCAGTGGAAAGGTAAAAACTTGAATTAAATTACATTTACCAGTAAATCTGAACAACTTTTAAATGTATTCATTTCAATGAAATATAAATTTAATGAGGATCTACTATGAAGAAATTACTATGGTAAGCACAAAGAAGAGAATCAAAAAAAAGTAAGAAATCCTTGTCTTCAAGTGAACTATAATCCAGCAGAACAACTAAAACAATTACACAAATGACTCTAATACTAGAAGAATATAAATGACACAAAAAAGGAGCAAACATGGTATCTGAGAATTGAAGGACACATTGAATTCCCATAGGCAGAGTTTCAGGAGGTAGGCATTTTAACAGAAGAGATTACTTAAGCATGGTAACGAGTGAACAATCCAATTTAGCTACAAGGTGAATGCATGTCTCTCCAAATTACACCGGTGACTCATAATCCCAAGACTTAACCTACCTTGCCAAAAAAAAAAAAACATTTCAATCTAAAAGTCCACTCTGTAGAAGCAGAGGGTTAGTGGTGCTCGAGACCCCAAAATCTCAACCCGTCAGTTCCTTTCAAATGAATTCTACTGAAGTCTTCTCTTAGCCAAAGAAAAGCAAAGTTTATTAAAAATTCATCATAATGGGTAGACTCTTAAGATGCCTCAGTATCTGTGACACTTGTATTAGAGAAGCAGGCCAGAATAATCTGACACAGAGTGAGTCTTTGCTAGAAAATTTCCCCACTCTTTCATGGAGGCAAGATGGATGTTATATACAGAAAGGTTGTGGGAGGAATCTAGGGGTGGTCTAGAGAAGGTGTTTGAGGAGAGTCTTCAGGAGGAGTCAAATGAGGTCAGTAATGAGAGATGAAGGGTGGGAAGCAGCTGGAGGCTACCTGGAGATGACAGACAATGGAAGGCTAGGCTAGTTTAATGATAATAGATTTGGGAGTAGATACTTTGGGAGGATCAAGGGTGGGAAGCAACTGGACAAAGGAGGGCTAGGCTAGTAACAGATTTAGGCAGAGCTATAATGAAAGGCTTATGGCCTCAGGCAAATGTCTCATGTGGAAAGATTCTAGGAGAGCTGAAGGGAGTTACCAGAACCTGTACCTCATCAACTCCAATCTGGGATAAGTTTTGAAATTAAAAGTATCCTCTGTGTCTTTGGTCTCACTCTCTGAATGTCTGGTTCTACACAGAATCATCATTTTAAAAAGAAAGCCTGGATGAACAACTTTTTAACTCCAACTTAGGCTGCATTGATAGAGCATTTTACTTTCTTTACCAATCCCTCATTCAACTCACTCTCCAAACCCCTCCCTCTGTCTTCCTCAGTTCTTTTTTTAATGTATAATCTCATCCCATTAGAATATAAGATCTCTGAAGGCACATACTGTCTTTCTTTTTGTTTTCATTTGTATTCCCAGTGCATTCCCAATGCTTTGTATGGTGTCTGGCTTATAATAATCCCTTAATAAAAGCTTATTAACTTGATTTTTCTCAACTAGTTGAACTCCTGGCCTCCATTTCCTTTCCTTAAGTGTTAATAAGAATTTTTACCTAGACATCTGCCAAAAATTGAAACTGTTAAATAAAAGCACCATTTGTTTTAGAGTTCAAAACACAGTCTTCTTTCTATTTCTGGGAGTGGTTAATGCAGTCTTAAGATCAGCATTTTGTTGTTTGTATTTAGAAATTCTGAATAACTTTCTTGTATTATTTCCTAAATTAAGGTGTTAAGGTTTTTTATTTGTCTTCATTTGCTTGATTTTTTTTTTTTGGCCATGTTCTTCTGGGAGACTGAAGATTCATAAATAGTTCCTCTTCTGTTCATGTTTAATAACTTGTTTGTATAGAATTAATGAATACTTTTCACATTGTTGTCTTTTGTCTCTCCCACCATTTCCCCCTCATTTTAGTAATTTCATGTTAAAAGTCATTATTCTATGTCTCAACCTATGCTTTTTTTGAGAAATTATTCTATCTATATTAATATGCTTATCTATTTATCTATCTTTTCCCTCTATTTTCCTTTTTTATTTTCCAATCATTCCTGAGTTCTCTCATTTCTGACATAAATTCACCCTGATTTCTGCAAAAATAAAATTCTCTTCTTACCCATATGGGAGATTCTTGCATTGGTTTCATTTGTCTGGAGAATTCTAAGGATTATCTTTTTTCATTAAGTAATTTTGATAAATTTTCTTTATTTGTTTATGGATTTGAGATTATTCTTATTAAAAAACAATGACTCATTCTTTTTTTTTTCTGTATGATTCTGACATGGTACATGATGAGGTATGGGCTCTGGGAGTCCCCTCAAGCTCCTCTTGAGTCCTTGAGGTACAGGCTCTGGGAACCTTCCTTGGACTCTTGATTTGTGTGAGAAATTTCTCTAACTTTCTGACAATTTACTTGCTTTTGAAATGCAGTTCTTAGGCCTTCTAATAGGCAAAGTACCATATGGTCTCTTTTCTGTCCTCCTGGAGGTGATAATACCATCATAGATCACTAGTGGGAACAGCAGCTGTTCTTGGGGAGTATTTTTGGGATCACTGCTAGCCAAATGATCCCCAAATTTTTTGTCTCGTTCCCAGATTTTCCTCTTCATTTCAGTGGAACAGGTAGAGAAGGGGATATGCAAATCATATCCCAAGAAAACTCAAATTGCAGGTAGAAGTCCCAAAAACCTTCAGTAAACTTTGTTGGGTTTTCAGAGAATTTACCCAACTTTTCTTTAATTTGATTGAGATCTGAAATGAAGAATGGGACATGCATTCTAGTTGTCCCACTTGATGAGAGAGCTTCCCCTTAAGGTCAAAGTCCATGTTCTCCAAAATAACGAAATAGGTCTGAAAACCTGAGCTCAGTCTGAGCACAAAATAGCTTCCTACCTGTCTGACCTAATGGGACTTGAGAGGTCAGCCCCCACAAAAAACATACACAAAAAAACCCACAAAACAAACAAACAAACAAAAAAACCTGTACTTCCAAGGTACTGGGGACAAAGAGAGGCTTACATATCTTCCAATCCTGGCTGGAGAAGAACTCCAGATTAGCAGTGTTTCCCTGTCAGGGAACCATAAAAATGAGGAGGTTACCCACTAACAGGGTTAGGGTTGCTCTGGAGACCCCAAAATACCAACACACCGGGTCTTGCCGAATGAACTTGACTCGAGTCTTTTCAGCCAAAGAAAAGTAAAATTTATTAAAAACTTGCTTGCATTAGGCACAGACAGTAGTCTGTGCTAGAAAATTCTATGGTGCTCTCACTCCATATGGTGTCTTATGTACAGAAGGTTGTGGGAGGAATCTAGGGGTGATCTAGAGGAGGAGTTTGGGGAGGGTCTTCAGGAGGAGTTAATGAGGTCAATGAGTGATTAAGGGTGGGAGGTAGCTGGAGGCTACAGACAATGGTAGGCTAGGCCAGTTCAAGGGTGTATTGATATTTTGACAGGTTCAAGGATGGGACAATAGATGAACAAGCTAGGCTAGTAATTAGGCTAGTAGTTAGCAGTTAGTAACTAGGCTAAAGGTCTGGGCCCAGCCCCAATGTAAGGCTTTTTGCCTCATCAAATGAGATGATTTAATCAAGAGTCCAAGGGAGGTTCCCAGAGCCTGTACCTCAAGGACTCAAGGAGAGCTGGAGGGGGCTCCCAGAGTCCATACCTCATCACTACATACCCAAGACAAAGACCTTTGTCCCTTACTCCAAAAAGAGTTTAGGTCCCATTTATTTAAAAGAACCTGGAAAATCCCACCTTGAAATCTCCTTGGATTTCCCCACTTAATCCAGCTTTCCCTAGAGGTCATAAGCTTTTCATTATCACTATGCCCAAAACTTGGTTACCTCTGGATTTGCTTCATCTACTTCCCATTCTTCGTACTATCAAAATCCTATTATCCAGACTATTGGTCACTCCCATTAAGATCCTTCCTATATTTTTTGCAGAAATGTGTTTTTTTCCTATATTCCTGCAGTTTTTCCTTTGAAGTTTTATTTCTTTTTACCTAATTTTTGATATAGTATTTTATTTTATTTAGTATATTTGTCTTTGTTTTGAGGTGGTTACAGTGGAGCTAAAATTAGACATTAAGTGGTCATCTTTCCAGTGTACTTTCTGTGATTAATCTAAACAAAACCCTATTAGGAGCACAGTAAGTCTTTGTTATTCATCATAATTGTATCCCTGTGGGCTAACACACAGGAATAAAAATAACAAATGATAAACATCAGGATTAGGAGACTTCCATTATTTTAGTAAGCACCAAGAATCCTCTTGTAGTAGAGGGCAAAGATTCCCTGGGGCCAAGCATGAATCTCTTTTGGTGTCAGTGGAGGAAGTAACTTCCACTGAAGTAGTATAACAAGGATCAATTAAACTGAATAATTTTTTTAAATAATATTTTCCTGAATTAACCTTTATTGGGGAAAAATTACACCTTTATTTTTTTTTACAAACACTTATTAAACAATTACTATTTTTAAGAAACTCTTTTCATTGCTGGGATTTTAAGTAAAATTTAAGCCTAAACAAAGCAGCTAGATAGCACAGTTGATAGAAAGGAAAGCTGGGCCTAGAGTCAGGAAGATCAGAGGTCAACTCTGGTCTCAGATACTTAGTAGCTGTGTGACCCTGAGGAAGTCACTTATCCTTGTTTGCCTCAGTTTCTTCATTTATAAAATGAGCTGAAGAAGGAAATGGTAAACTTTACCAAGAAAAACCCAAATGGTGTCATGAAAAATCAGACATGACTGAAACAACTGAACAAGAACAAGTCTCTATGTGTTACATAGTTGGAAAACCAGAATGTACATTGTTTTATATGTCGATGAATCTATTATGTCGTTGATATGAGTACTTATTCTAATTATGCAGGGTGAAATCTATGCATGTCTTTTTCATCCTGAGCAATTATTTTTTCATGTCTTCATAAATCCTAAACAAGTGAATCAGAACATATTTTGGAGATCTTCTTTTATAACTTTCAATGTTACTAGAATACTAATTTAACATGTAAAATATACATCAATCATCCTTGCTCTCAATTTAAGATCATTTTATTTTTATAAAAATATATACTTAATATTTTCTTTTCCCATAATTATATGTAAAATCAATTTTTTTAATATTCATTTAAAAAAATCTATTCTAAATTCTTTCTCCTTCCTTCTCCTTCCCCCACTCTTTGAGAGGACAATTTGACATGTAATATGATGAGATGCAGGCTCTAGGAATCCCCTTGAGCTCTTTGAGGTATAGAGAACTGAGAACTCCCCTTGAATTCTGATTAAATCATCCCATTTGATGAGGCATTTGCATGAGGCCATAAGCTTTACATTGTGGCTGGGCCCAGACCTCTCTTACTAGTCTAGTGCTCTATTATTTATCTACTTCCCACCCTTGAGCCTATCAAAATATCAATACACCCTTGAACTGGCCTAGCCCACCATTGTCTGTAGTCTCCAGGTAGCCTCCAGCAACTTCCCACCCTTAATCACTTATTGACCTCATCTGACTTCTCCTGAAGACCCTCCCCAAACTTCTCCTCTAGTGGTGTGAGAGTGTAGTGTGAGAGTGCCATAGAATGAATGACCTAGCACAGACTTACTCTGTATCTAATACAAGCACACTTTTAATAAACTTTACTTTTCTTTGGCTGAGAGAAGTTAAATTCAATTCAGCAGGACCTGGCATGTTGGTATTTTGGAGTCTCCAGAGCAACTCTAACCCTGTTTATGGGTAACCTCTTCATTATACATGTGCAGTCATGCCAAACATATTTACATATTAGCCATGTCATGAAAAAATAACTTAGAAAAATAACATTAAAAAAAGTATACTTTGATCTTAATTCAGACTCCATCAGTTTTTTCTCTGGAGATGGATAGTAGTTTTTCATTTATGATCATTTTAAATCCTTTTCTAGTGACATATGACAAACACAGTTCACTAAGAACTGACTGAAGCTACCCTGGTCTCCTTTCCCAGGGGACTGAATTGCCTGGGGCTGACCAGACATCACTTTCAGCCTTTGATTATTTTGTAAATCTCCCAAACCCTCTAGAGATTCCCAAAGTTTTCTTTTCTTTCACTTTTGCTTGTTATGCAAAGCAATTTACCCTGGTCAAATTGTAAGAAGCCTACTCCTCTCACCAGGCAGCCAGGCCATTCTCTCTACCTAACCTAATCTCTCCCACCTGCAGTTTAGCCAGTCTCTCTCCCTAACCCTTCCCACATCCAGGTTGGGCATTCTTCCTGCCTTAGTATCCTATATAAACCCTGTTCCCAGTCCCTTCTTTGGGTATCTCACCACTTGTGTGGCACTCTGAATTGCAGCTTACCTGCCCAGATTAAAGACATCAATTTTGTTGTATTGATTGTTTTCACTTAAATTCTGTTTGACATGTATCTCTTAGTTATATATTTTTGACACTTTCTTACTCATATGATATCAATGGATATGTGTTAAATTATCTCTAGTTCATTTTTGTTAATATTTTGTAGCTTTCTTATGCCCATCATATGACTTTCCATTATCCTTTGTGTGACATGATTTTGATTTTTCAGAGATTTTAGCATGTCATAATTTATCAAAATATTGCATCTTTAGAAGATTATTAATATTTAAATGGTCATGGTATGTTTTCTCCCATCCTCCACAAGCAGAAGTTTGAGAATATTTAAAATGCTGTGAAATTTTCTAAAATGCAATCCATTTCATTTTTCTTCTCTATTTTACTGAAGAATCTAGCTCATTGTCAATCTGCCATGACTGTGTAATATATATGTATTGAATGACCAACTTACTCATCGCAAGTATGCTGGTTGGTCCATAGTTGGAGTTTAATAAAAAATATATCAATTGTAGATTAACTGATTATTGGTCTGTCCATTTAGTTATGCATTATAATTTGGACAACAAACATTTCAAAAAAAAAATTCAATGGATTATTTTAAGCAATCATGAATCCCATTTAGGACACTTTATTCTCTCCAGGTGTATCAAACAGGAACATCTGTAGGGCAATATCAGCTAAAGGGAAATCCTCTACCCTTTAGACTTTAAAGATGAATGATGAAGATAGAGTTAAACACTTTGGATGACAATATGTCCTCATGCTTTCAGCTTCACTTTATCATAATAACAAGAAGATTATCAAACAGAGTTGTGGGATATTAGAAAGAGTATTGGCCAAGGAGTAAAAAGACCTAGATTTTAATTCTTCCTCTTAGTACCATCAGATAGTTACGAAACCCCCACGGTCTTCGGTTTCCTCATTTGTAAAGTGAGTAGTTTGGACTACTCGCTCTGTGAAGTCCCAACCTATTGAATAATCATGGTTCTCTGATCCTGAACTTTGCATTGGGTTAAAGAATTGAAAGTTCAGATTGATTTGACCAAAACATTGGAAGATTTTATCAGTGGCAGGGATGATGAGTAATGGTCACAAAATAATCTATAGGAAAGACTGGCTAATAGCAATAGGAAGAATGGATTAGAGAAAGGATAAAGTCTATAAGAAAGAAAAACAGCTGGGAGATTACTACAATAGTCCAAATGAGATATAGTAATGACTTGTTATTCAGAGTTGTCAGAGATGACATGGTCATTATAATCCTCTAAGTATTAAGTTTTAGCCTTGACAGAATACAACTCCCCTCCTATATCATCACCCTCATGTGAAAGGAAGGGTTCAGATATCTTTTTATTTTTTTAAAGCAATTGGGGTTAAGTAACTTGCTCAGGGTTACATGGCCAGTTATTCCTGGGTGTGGTGCTAAGTATCTGAGCCTGGATTCAATCCCCAGTTCATCCCGACACTGGGGCTGGTGCTCTTACTTGCTGTGCTACCTGGCCACCCCAGGTTTCAGATATTTTAAACCACTTTGAGTGGTAATATTTGTTTTCTTTAGCTGGACTTCATTGACGGATGTGAAAAGTTAAATGCAAAACCTTAAACTCAAAGAGTAGTTCTTGTAAATTAAATGGTTAGAAAAACACTGCACAAGGGGCAGCTAGGTGGCACAGTGAATACAGCACCGGCCTTAGAGTCAGGAGGACCCAAGTTTAAATCCAACCTCAGATGCTTAACACACAAAAAAACTAGCCATGTGACCTTGGGCAAGTCATTTAACCCCAACTGCCCTGCCTTCCCCCCTCCAAAAGAAAGCAAAAGAAAAGAAAAGAAAAGAAAAGAAAAGAAAAACACAGTACTTTTCCTAAGTTTATTTCCTAAATGTGTATCCTCAGGCTATTTCAAATTTTATCAGGCAGCTAGGAAGCTGGATACTAAAATCAGCAATTTATAGGAAGGAGAAAACCTCACTACCACTGTGCATTATTTGTATCTGAAGATCTTGCATTTTCTTTCCCTGTAGATGTGCTCCAAAATATAATGGTTTGATTAAAACACAGACACAGTAGTCCTGTGAACACACACCTTGTTAACCCTTTGCCAAAGGATTTCTGATTTATAAAACACAAATTCTAGTATTGAGATAGGCTAGGGATAAGACTTGCCACTGTGATTTCCTTTAAATATCAACTTAAATCCATCCCTGCAACTTACACATAATTATCCCCCTCCTCTTACACATATCTTGCAAAAATATGGAAATAGTCAAGAAAGATTATAAAACACAAGGCAAGAAGCTAGTAGAATTCATGGAAAGCTGTAATAGTTTCAAATAGTTGTCTAGAGCATAGAGAGATAACGTAACTTGCCCATTGTCACACAACCAGTACATATAAAGGCAGGACTGACCAAGTACACATACAAGCACATGCACACGCACACACACACACACACACACACAAACACACACACACACACCACTAGAAGGATATAATATTATCTGTCTGCTTCAATCAAACATACCTTTGACGCCAGTTTTAAACTCTGATAACTCAGAAATGAGTATTTTGTTATGAAGATAAATCAGTGAATAAATAAGCATTTATGAAGCACCAGGCATTATATATACCAGGCATTGTGCTAAGAAAATACAAGGGAAAGCCAAAGACACTCACTGATCTCCATAGGCTCCTATCCAGTAATACATAGGATAAATAGAAAATAATTAAAAAGGGGGAAGCAGTAGAATTAAGAAGGGTACAGGTGGGGCAGCTAGGTGGCTCAGTAAATAAGAGCCCTGGCCCTGGAGTCAGGACATGAATTCAAATCAGGCCTCACACTTAACACTCGCCGAGTGACATTGGGCAAGTCACTTAACCCCAATTGCCCTGCCCTCCCCCCTCCAAAAGCAAAAAAAACAAAAACAAAAAATAAAAAAAGAAGAAGGGTAGAGGGAAAACTTCCTCTATGAAACTGAATTATAGTGAGGATTTGAAGGAAGACCTGTGAGCATGAGAGAAAAATCAAAGAAAATGCATGAATCACGGAGATGGAGTGGCTTATTCAAGGAACAGCTAGGAAGCCAGTGCCGTTAGATCAAAGCCTGTGTAAAGCATAAGAGTCTTGGAAAGCTGAAGGAGACACACCCACACAGTCACCCTCAACCACAGAAACAGAGAAAGAGAGACAGAGAGAAAGATACAGACAGACAGAAACAGAGACAGACACACAGAGAGAATGAACATATTTAAATGATCAACAGAAGGTTTTATATTTGATCCTGGGGTTAACTGGGGACAATTGGCTTTTGTTTGTTTGTTTTTTAAAGAATAAAATTGACTGCAGAGATAGAAAAAAAAATAAAATAAATGACACATGAAGTGCCCAGCTGGAACTGCATGCATTTAAAAACCAATTAATGGTCACTTTGAGTGAGGACTCCTTTGAGCTTCCAGGTCAGGGAGTGTCAGATGTTTGTACTCCTTCATCCACCTGCCATTTGTCCTTGAGCAAATGGCATCTTTTTCTGTTTATTCTTTTCTGATCTTAGGTAAATTAGTATTTCTGAAATTAAATTGCCTAGGTATCCATGTGTGACTGATAGATCCTGAGCTCCCACAAAAGAACTTCCTAACATCTAGAATTGATAAGAGTCCATCAGAGATGATAGCAGTGCTCACTGGGGAAGTAGTGGCTGATAAGAGAGAAAATGCAACAGACAGATGTAGAAAGACAGTTATCCCAGGACAAGAGTGGCTTCCCTCTTGAAGAAGAAAATTCTGAATATGAACTCTCAAATGTAACTGACGTTCAGAGCTCATGCAAGTGCTATGTTTTAGATGAACTTCAGAAGGATACCTTAAAAGAAGAAAAAGGAATGTATGGGCCAGGAGTTCAGAGGTACCCTTTTGTCACCTGTGTTATCTATACAAGAGTCCCACTAAAATACTATTCACAATTTGAACCAAATCCCTCAAGGCATACGAATATGAATATTAGAAGAAAATGTTTTATAGTAGATGTTTTTATTATGCTGAATATATACCTTTTCTAATAGACCAAGTAAATACCTTTCCTAAAAACTAATTGAGGCACTAGCTTATTGTCTAATAGTTATTTGTTTACTGTGAATGGGAAGCACACCAGTGGGGACTTTTAAGTGATGATGGTATTTTAAACCACAACACCTAAGAGTTCTATCTAGAAACTTGAGGGAGAATAAGAGCCACCCTAAGAAGACCAGTTCAGAGAGTGTCCTCAGAGGGGCTACTACACATACACATACAGATATCATCATGAAAATTTTATTTTGAACATAAAATATGATCAAAACATGTTTACAAATATACATTAAGATAGAAGTAATTACATGTATGTATGCATATTTGTATTAAATATTAGATTTGTTAAGTATCAGAGGCAGCTACATGGTACCATGCAAAGAACATGGACACAGAGCCAGGAAAACCTGAATTGAAATGCAGCCATGGAGACTTACCAACTGTGTGCTCATGGACAAGTCTCTGAACCTCTGTCAGCTTAAGTTTCCTAATTTTTTAAATGGGAATAATATCATCACCTTCCTCCAATGGTAGTTGTGAGGATAAAATGAGATGATATTTATAAAGTGATTTACAAAACTTAAAGACTATATAAATGCAAGCTATTATATATCCTAAACATATTATATATGCATATTCAGGTGTATATTAGAGCTCTATTATATAATTTTATATGTAAATATATAGAGAAAAGAAAGAAAAATTAAAGGATTTGTATGTTCCATATGAAAACATTTGAGCTCCAATAGGCAAAGTGGTTTCTAGGAAAAACAAAACAAAATAAAACTATGATTGAATTCAGGCAAACACAAAATAAATTGGTTAAATTCCATCCTAAGTAAATAGTTACCTAAATGAATTTAACCTTTTAAAAAGTATGTGAAAGAACAGTAACAATTCTTTGTATCATATAGTATTCCAATCCAATAAATCCAAGAAACATTTATTAAGCACTTACTATTTGCTAGGCATTTTACTTTGTGGTAATACAATTAATAAAAAGAAAAACAATCCCTGCCCTCAGTGAGTTTATAATCTAACAGGGGTAAAGAACACACAAAAGAAGGAAGAAAAGTTTGATGGGGAGACACCAGAGACACCCAGGACAGAGGTATCTTATTCTGTAGACTTGAAAGTAGGCAGAATAGCAGATGCAGAATGAAATGAGTCAAAAAGTACAATTTCTTCCCTCTATAAATAGGAAGGTTGGGAAGAGTTTGCTACTACATCATCTAACCCTCCAATCAGAGGGGAGAAAAGGCTGGAGGAGAAGATGTAGGTCAAGGCTTGAGTTAGCAACACAGTGATGAGATTGGATGTGAAAAGCTTAACCTGGGAGAGGCATTTATTTCCACAAAGTTGAGGAAGAACTGGGTACAAGTACTGTGTCTTATACAAAATAGCTTCATTTCCATGGTCAAGTCCTTAGTACCTTCCATGAATATTTTAAAATTTTAATATGATATGTCTTAGAGAATTTTTGTTGATCTGAATCAGGGAAGGAAGTTTCTAGAAAAGACGTACCCCACACTGAGGAAATCATGAAAGCAGACCCAGCAATACCAACACCACCACATTAACAGCAGTAGCAGCAGAACAGCAGCAACTCACATTATAGTGTACCAATAGTTTACCTAAGACTTGATCACAACAACATTGCCAGTCAATTAATAAGCCATCAGGGCTTATGCTGAGCCAGGTACTGTGCTATGAACTGAGTATAAAAGAGAGGTCAATCCAGCCCCTAACTTCAAGGAGCTCACAAATCAATGAGGGAGTCAAATATGAAAATAACTGCAAGTATCACTAGCCCTTTTGGATAAATACACAGACATCACATCACATCTGGCAAACAGAAAATAACAATCATTTTACTAGATTGTTGTCCTAAAATGACAGACTATTTCAGCCTTCTATAAATATAGCCAAAGATGAATGTTTTCCCTTACCATTTTTTATTCCTTGCCCACTCCTCCCCCACTCCCATCTTCTGTTTGGCATCTGCTTCTCAGCAAGGTGCACATTGTAGCTTCCATAGTAATATGTGCTCAGTACAAAGCCATAATTTTCAGGGAAAAAAAAGTTACATGCAAGGGCAAAAAAAAAAAAGGCACAACATCACAGTATGTCAAACATATTTCTTTAATTGATATACATTAATCTTTTAAAAATAGGCAACTATGACTTACAAAATGGCAAAAAAATAAAAAGACTTTGCCCCAATATGTTCTCTGTTTCTGACTAACTTTGTTCTTATCATTAAATTTGAGACTTTGTAAAAAATGAAACAGGTATTTAATGACTAATTTACTGACATTTCATGAATGCTTTTTATTTACCATTTGGGGTTATTTGCACTGCATTCATTCAATAAATTAATGTAGATGAAAAGCAATAATTTTACAGATGTTTGTTACAATCATGCTGTCATCCCATACTTAAAATGCTAATCTCGAGACATTTGTTCATTTAGCTGTGGGCTCCACTTATTTTTTATAACATTTTTCATAACAAGTGATGTTTTAGCTATAATGAAAAACTGAACCTCAATTGTCTCACTCAGTATGAATTTTGATTCATTAAGTGGAATATCTTCTTTCACTTTTGTAAATATTCTCCTCCCTTATACCCTCACCCCCTTCTGAGTGCAATCTTTGAGAAATGAGGCCATGAACCCAGTAAAAGTTAACTTCCATACATGAAATTTTCCCAAAACTGGAAATCATAATGCACGCCTAAAAAAGAGAAAATGCAGGAATAATAGTCATTAATATGCTGTATCACATTTAAGATTAGAGTATAGGAAAAAAATTCTTGAATCTTAATATTTCCTCTGCTAATACTTTTGATTACTGTAGCAGCAAGCACCCCAGTGTCCCCAGGGTGTCTGCCAACACAGGTTCTTAGATCTGCTTTGTTAAAGGAAAGCAACTCAAAATGGGTTAACAAGCTTACTTTAATCAGTCAAACATATATCGTTCACGTAGTTCAGGGGAAAAAGGTCAGCACCCCGAACTTCAGAATATACAGACAGAATTATCAAGACAGAGAAACAGATCAAGTAGACAGCTTCCAAACTGTCCAACCATTACATCCATACCAAATCAACATCTGGGTTTCAATGTCTGGGTTTTTCAAAGACGGGGGGCTCTCAACAATAGCTTCCCAAAGTCCAGATCAAATCAGAGAACACTTCTCAAAGTGAGCCCCCAAACAAAGCTACACATCAGGGCTTATATAGCCTTCTCCTGGCTCAGAGAATGTAACAACCTTATTGACTCACTGGCCAATCAAAAAGTATCTACTGAAAAACAAGCCTCCCACCCCAGGCTCCAGGTGCACTTTAGCCTAGGGGCAGGGAAGATTTTTAAATTTGCATTTCCATTACAATTACTGGCTCTGGTATGAAAGGACCTGAATTTAGGCTGTCATGTCTATTATCTGTGTGAACTTGGACAAGTCACTCATTTCTATCATCTATAAAATAAGTGAGTTGAACTAAATGGTCCATGAGGTGACTCTCAGCTCTATATCTATAGTTCTATAAAATATCTGGGATTTCAAGTACTGCCTCTGACACAAAATAGTCTCATTTCCATGGGCAAGTCATTTAACCCCTCAGTACCTTCCATGAATATGGGAGATTTGTTTTCTACTATTAAAGAGTGAAAAAAAAAAAAGAAACCTAATGTATAACTAGGAAGTATCAAGTATAGTTACCACTTTCTACACAAGGACTTCCACCAATGCCCCTTGCTACCACATTATTTGAATTTTCTATCTTATGATACTACTTTATATTACATTGCACATACTTTGTACATATTTATTTTGATTGTTCAATCCTCCAAACCCTCAACCAATAGAATATACTATAAGTAACTTGAGGTGAAACACTATTTTCCCCTTTTTTCTTTGTATTCCTATTACCTAACACAGCACCTTTCAGCTAGAAGCTAAATTGGGGAGAAGGATAGGAGAAAAAGGCAGCTCTGGTTTGAGGCCTAGTAATAGCAATTAATATTCTCTCATCATTTATAAATGGTTGTTGGAAAGTCAAGTTTGATGTGAGAAGTTTCTGATGATTCTAGTCCAAATAGTAAGCATTAAAATTGCTTGACTTAAATCTTTTAAAAGCATTCTTCTCTTCATTGGCTTTTTGGATTTTTTCTGTCATTTATTTTTTTAAGGTTTTATTTTCTTCAAGTACTTTTTGGAGTTTCCTTTAGCAAGCTGATGACTCATTTTCATGATGTTTTTTGCATTACTCTCATTTCTCTTTCCAATTTTTCTTCTACTTCTGTTACTTGATTTTCAAAATCCTTTCTGAGCTCTTCCATGGCCTGCAACCAAATCATATTTTTCTTGGAGGTTCTGATGCAGTAACTTTGATTTTGTTGTCTTCTTCTGGTTATACATTACTTACTTTAAATATTTAGATCAATTTGAGGATAAAAAGATTCAATGTATTCAAAAGGAACCCAACTCTGAATTTTTCTTTTAAGTTGCTTTAATGATATTTAATATGTGAGTAGATGTGATTTTTGTTATCTATAAGAGAACAATGATAGCATAAAAGGAGTCTAACATTTCCTCATTAAAAAAAATTGCTGATAGTACTTTTTATAGGCAGTAAGTTGATTTTGAGAATAAGCATTTGTATACTATATGAATGTGTGTCTGAGTATTTCTGCAATGACAAAAATAATTATATATCCTCCTTGAATATTCTTCTTGCTTAAACATGTATAGAAATAGAACATATTTGCATACAGCTCAAGATCTTTGAACTACTGGACTTTTAAGCTATATTAACATATTTTCCTCAAAAAACCTTAGAAAAAAAATTTAAATGAGTTCTGTTCATTAATAGTTGCATGTCTACAACATACCATATGAATGCCTAACCAGTTTTCAGACTTGAATGAAATAATTTGGACATAAGCTAATAAATATCTGTGGACAAACCATAATGACAAGTTTTAATATTGTATACATTCCCATAAAATTAAAATGATCAAAATTGTTTTCACCATCCTACTTCATGTTGACAAAAATCTGTTAAGACCTTCCATATAACTGAGAACTTTGATGTATTTGAATATAATGAAGAGGAGCCTCAGTTCTCTGAATCATTTGAATGTCCTTACTAAATTGTTAATATGGAATTCCTGTAGAGACAAGAAGGTGTAACAGTGCTGAAACTGAAGGGAGCTCATCATCTTGTGTATCTTGCAGCTCCAAATTGTCTGGCCAAGAGTCTCTACTGGTATTTTCATGCTTTGAGATTGGCTAGGTCTCAAGGACTGTGCAAGAAGCCTATGTCATAATGCCATGCAGTGTCCAAAGCTGTCAGTTTTTGTTTTGCGTTAAAATGGAGCTGTTGGGCAAGAGAAGTGCCTTGTCCTGTTTTAACTAATTTATTAAAGGTGTTAACCAAGGGAAAAAATAAAATGTTAAGCACATTGCCTGAATTTGACAAAATATTGCATTGTGATCTAATGAGTATAGAATGTAGCAGGATAATTTTCTCCTCAATACTGAAAATTATACTTACCTTAATGCATCAGTTTTTTGGCTGCTATGTCACATGATAAACTCATACCTAATTTTGAATCCACTTAATAAACCAGATCTATAAAAGTTGTCTCAAAATTCTTAGTGCAAATTTAAGCTATTAAAGCTCAAATACTTTAAGATAGCCCATGTATGTGTGCACATGTGATTTTCCCCAAGTTACCAGATTGTTATTTTCATCATGACATACACCACTATGTTGGCATCTGATAGGTTGTTTGTGATATTTCATCAGGTATACATGCTTTCAATCTTCGTATTTTTGAGTCATTGTTAACTTTATTAGAGGATTTTAATGTCCCATATGGAAACATCAGCTCCAATAATTTATCAATTATTTTAAGAGCCAATAAATACCCTAATATGTTTTCATAGATAAAATATTTTTATAAATATAAACATATACACATACATTTATAAAAAGTTTTTGTTTGATGAATGTATTTCTCACATACATAAGGGTGTTATATTATATGCTAATATCTAGGCAATTAAGATAATGCTAATGGACAGAAAGTGATCTCACTGTGGTAAGAAAATTTAATTTCTTTAAAAGTCAACAGGGAGGGCAGAGCAAAGATGGAAGAGGAAAAGCAGGAACTTGCTTGAGCTTGCCCCTAAACGCCTCCAAATACCTGTACAAAACAAATTCTAAGGCTTCTAAAATTCTAAACAAATTCTAGAATTGCAGAACCCACAAAAGGACAGAGTGAAAGACATGTCCAGCCCAAAAGCCTGGAAGACCCACAGGAAGGATCTATGAAAATGAGACAGGGGTCTAACATCTATTTTTTTTTTCATTACCTTTTGGGGAAAGACACAATATTACATCCTTAGGTCTCAATATGATTTTATCTTCTATAATATAAAAATGTGTAAAGGAACATTCAATGATCAATTATTGATAATAGCTACTTTGAAATCTATTTCAAACAAAGTGGTTTAAAAACAATCTACTCAACAGATAATTTATTCAATTCCTTCTGTGGCAAGGAAGCAGGACATAGTGGATAGAGAATCAGCTTTAGAGTCAGGACAGGACATGTGGTTTCACAGTTTTTCTCAATACACTTGGCCTGTTGTAACAGCAAGCACCCTAGCATACCCAGGATGGCTGCTAGCACAAGTTCTTTGATATGCTTTTCAAAAGGAAAGTAACTCAAAAAGCGTTACCAATTTTACTTTAATCAAACATATGTCATTCACTTAGTTCAGGATAAAAAGTCAGCACCCTGAACTTCAGAGAATACAAACAGAAACTACAAACAGATAAAAAATACAGACAGAAAATGACACAATTCAATAGACCAACAGACAGAGCTTTTAGCTGTCTGACCACTACATACATACAGTTAGTTACCAGAGGGAGAAGCACCAACAGATGGGTTTTCAAAGTTGGGGGGCTCAACTGCTGCCCAGAGTCTCATCTAACCAAATCACACTAGTCTTCCCATAAGTGAGCCCCAAAGCAAACTCTCACATCAGAATATATATATATATATATATATATATATATATATATACACACACACATACATACATACATACATATATACACATACATATACATATATATATACATATATATGTATATATATATATCTCCTTTTCCAGGGTCAGAAGTCATCACAACCTTTGTGACCCACTTCCAAATTACAAAGTAACAAAAGGTGTGCCTTTCTGAAAAACAAGCTTCCCCTAACAAGCTTCTCTTGTTGGGCTTCCACTGAGGCCCATTAAAGGGCAGGGAAGATCTTCAAATCCCTTACCATTATAGCTGTGTGAGTCCAGACAACACAAAATTCTTCAGGATTATAAAATGAAATGCATGTACATTTATACACACATATATGCATATACATACATGTCCTGTTTCAGTATACAATATATTTTATATCAATACATACACACATGCATATACACATACATATGCATGTATCAATACATACACACATGTGTATGTACAGTTTTGGGACTGTTAAAGTCCTTAAAATTTTATAACCTCTTATTTAGGCAGATACAACTTGGATTCACATAAATATAATATTAAGAAGAATATGTTAGAGGCAAAGGTAAGATTGGTAAATTTAGCAACTGATATTTTGAGTTTTCTCTTTTTGGATCTTGTAAAAATTTCCTTAAGGTTTGAAAACACTCTAAAGGTTAATGTCTCCCAGACCCAGAGTGAAGAAGGGTCATTCAACTTGAGTTTAACATGTGCCTTTTAAATATAAATAGAAAATATGAACATTTTAGTAATAAAATATTATTCTATGTAAGTAAATTAAAAAGTCAGATAGAACTAATTATTTTTAAGAGTGGAAAGAAAAGAAAACGACCAAGAGAAAGACAAGAATTAATTATTTTAAATCCATAAAAAAGTCTAATCAAATTTGAGTAAAACACTGTTGTTAGTAGGAGAAAGAACCTTCGTATATTTCTGAAGGAAAAATCTGTGGGAAGCTCAATTATGAGAGCTCAGAAGGGAAGACATTCCCAGTAGACACAGAAAGAAAATCATCTTAGTCATTAAAGTAAATATATATGTATACTTCTTGAAAGGATTAATATCTCACTGAAGTATTGAGACCAGAAGTTGTTAGAAAATAATAATGGTTTCACTAATGAAATAACAAAATGACCATGTGGAGACATTTCTTTTTCATTTTACATGCCAATAATCAGAGGGGGTGATTAAGCATTCCGAGGATATAATGATATAGAAAAAAGCCTTTCAAAAAAAAACAGACTGAATGACTTGGAAAAGAAGCCCTATGTAAATTAATAAGAAATAATAATGTAAATTAGGGATTAGTAGTCAATGTTCCTCGTTTTCATAGTCATTTTTTGAGTTATTTTATACAAATTGACATAACAGACTTTGGGGAAAAGATTCCATATAAAAACAACCCATTTGAAGCTATGATAAAAATTAATAGATTTAGAAATCAGAATAGGGATGGGTTGGCAAAGTCTGTCTCTTGGTTAGAGAGACTTTTTCCCATTATTCCCTAAGTCCTAAAAGAAAGCTATATAGGGTGGCTGATACCCTTACTAGGGTAAGTAGTATAGAGACAAAGATAAAAAAGATACAGAGAAGAAATGAAGGATTAAGAGAAAGTAAGTACCATTGTGAACAGTTAAGAAGTCATGCCAGGGTAGTTCTGAGTTAGGACAGTAAGGATGATGCAAGCTCAGACTATATGTCTGGCTCTAATGATTTGTGGAAACTACTTTGGTTCTAGTTTTTGGTCACTGTAAAAAAAAAAGTTTTTATAAATAATTTGGAATATGAGTACATACAAATTTATATGCATATGTCTAAATGCATATATTTGCATGTATGAATGTATTCAATATACAAGTTTATTATTACCCTTGAGAAATATGCCTAATATGCCTAGCAGTAGAAGCTCTACTCTTTTCTAGATTTCCTTCTAGAATGCATACTAGTATGAGGATCTTTCCACATTCTAATTAAAATTGATTGCTTTCAGCTTTCATCACCTTTGTATACTTGTTGAATATGAAGTAAAATCTCAGAGTTGTTTATCTTTTACATCATTGTTAAGCGCATACAATTTTTAAAAGTCACTTTTCATATTTTTTTACCAATTTTTTTTCCATTGAGGAATGGCTTTTGGTCTTTTTTATTTGTGTTAATTCCCAATATATCTTGAATCTCAATCATATCAGACACATCTGATACAAAATACAACCCTTCACTTCCCTTCTTATCCTAGTAGCAGAAAATTTGTTCATGTAAAAGCTTTTCATGTTCATGTAATCTAAATTGCCCCATTTATATTTTCTGATTACTTTTGTTCTTTGTTTTGTGAAGAATCCTGCCTCAGTAATACCTGTGAAATGGACCTGATATAGTTCTCTTTTTGTTTGTTTTTTTTTTAATGATTTGACATTTAATATTCAATTCATAAGAGAGTCAAAATGGAGTATTAGAGGTAACCACCGACTTGAACTCTCTCAACATTCCCTTCTAAACAGCATTCCCTTCTAAACAACACATGCACACACACAGATATAGATATATAGATAAAGATATAGATATTCCATCCACTGAGCCTCCTAGCTGCCTCCTTCTCTGCCTGCTTAACTTTCCTATGTTTAACTCCTCCTAAATTTATTCTTTTTCTTCATCATGACCTATAAATTTGTATGTATGTATGTGTATACATATATGTATATATATATATACATATATATGATGTTTGTATACTCTCACCTTTTGACAAATTGATTTCTGATTTCTATGAAACTTTTGTCAAATGGGAAGTTTTTCCCAAAATAATTAAAGTACTAGGGTTAATCACATGCTAAGTTCGTGAGTTCAATTTTTACAGATTCTTCCTTATCTAATCTGCCTCATGAAACATTTTATTTTTAAAATTAAGAATAGTTTAGATTATGACTCTTTTATAGTGTAAATGGAGAATTTGAAGTGGTATTCTACCTTTATTTCTCCTTTTATGTATATATATGTTTACAAATATACATAAATATGTAAATCAAGTATATACACATATATAAGTACACACACACACACACACACACACACACACACACACACACACACACA
>NW_027187391.1:51920782-51924032 GCF_028583685.1 Petaurus breviceps papuanus
ACACACACACACACACACACACACACACACACACACACACACACACACACCCTGGTCTATCTCTTGGTTACACCAATCTCTCTGCTAACCTCCAATCTTGCCTCTGAAATTGCCTTTCAGAGATCTCGAACTGGATGTCAAATTAAAATCTTAAACTCAAAACATCCAATACAGAACTCAACATCTTTTCCCTTAAATGTTTCCCTCCTACCATTTACTGTAGAGGGTAACACCATTCTCCCAATCCCTCAGGCTTGCAATATAGAAGTCATTTTCAACCATTCACCATCGCTCATTTTTCATAACCAATCTGTTGCCAAGGTCTGTTGATTTTGTTTTTTGCAACATCTTTTTAATATGTCCCCTTCTGTCCTCTGACACTGTTACCAATCTAGTGAAGATCATCACCTCACACCTGAAATATTGCAATGACCAGCTGGTGGGTCTGCCCCCAAGTTTCTCTCTACTCCAATTCATCCTTCATTGAACCAATAAAATGATTTTCCTAACTTGCAGATCAGATCAGATGACCCCAGTACTCTATAAGCTCCTGAGGCTTCTTTCTGCCTTCAGGAGCAAATACAGAATTTTCTGCTTGGCTTTCAAAATCCTTCATTATCTAGTTGCCCTCCTTAACCTTTGCAGCTTTATTTCACCTTACTGCTCTATACCTACTCTTCAGTCCAGTGACACTGACCTCTTTGTAGTTCCACAAACTAGACACTCTACCTCTCAGCTCTGGGCATTTTCTCTGACTGTCTCTGAGTTTTGGAATCCTCTCTCTCCTCCCCTCTCCCTACTGACCTCCCTGGCTCACTTTAAGTCCCAAAAGGCTTCTTCAGGTAGTCTTTCTCAGTCCCTCTTAATTCCCTCTCTTGATTTTTTCCTCTTTATCCTGCATATAGTTTGCTCTGTTTATATGTGTTTGCATGTTGTCTCCCTCATTAGACGGTAAGATGCTAGAGGGTAAGAACTGGCTTTTGCCTTTTTTTTGGTAACCTTTGGATTTATCAGAGTGCATGTCATCTAGTCACTCAATAGGTACTTACTGATTGTTAATTGATTGATTGGTCCCTTTCCCTTGAGATTATTTCTAGTTTATTCTGTCTCTGTCTCTCTTTCCACACACTCACACACACACACACTTAATACATGTGTGTATCCTATATCTGCATCTATAGAAATATAAATTTATTAGTAGAACATAAAGAAATAGATACAGATGGGGCAACTAGATGGCACAGTAAATAGAGCACCAGTCCTGAAGTGAGGGGGACCTGAGATCAATTCCAGGCCTCAGACAATTGACACTTAATTTATCTGTGTGATCTTGGCCAAGCCATTTAACCCCAATAGCCTTGCCTTACACCCCACCCAAAAAAAGAAATAGATATGGATACTAGACTGATATATCTCCATGTATACACAATACATGCCTGTGCAATACACATATATCTATGCCTACACATGCACATGTGTACACATATGTATACATATGTAAGGATGTATGCTTTATATATGATAACCTCAAAGGAAAGGCACTAGAAGTGAGGTGACCTGGAAAAGTCTCTTATAGAAGGAACGTTTCCATCTTAGTCTTGAAGGAAGTCCAGGGAGCTAGGAGAAATGAGGTAGACCATATGAGACATGGGAAACAACCAGTGAAAAGACAAAAAAAGCAGTTAGTAAGAGGATAAGAGGATGATTCTGCTTCACTGAAGAACCACTTGTGGTTAGATAATACATATCTGTAGTGAAACCCATCAACTCAAGTACATTACTTCTTCTAGCTCCATTCACCAGGCAATATAAAAGTGGAAGAAGCAGATGCTGGAAGATATCAATTATTTTAGACTTGCCAAGGTATAATTGCACATGGTAGAAATAAATTTAAGAATAGCAAATTACTTAAAGTTGAATGGAAGATCTATAACATGGTTAAGGATGAAAAAGGAGAAAATTGAAGTTGTAGCATGTATGAGAAAATGCTAACAGAGAAATTGGAGGTCATGATGAAGAAAAAGAATAGAATTAGGAGGAGTTAAACTTAGGAAAGTTAAGCAGGCAGAGAAGGAGGCAGCTAGGAGGCTCAGTGGATAGAATGCTGAGCCTAGAGTTGGGAGAACTTGATTTCAAGTTCAGCTTCAGACGCTTACTAGCACTGTGATCCTGGGAAAGTATTTAACCTCTATTTGCTTTAATCCATTGGAGAAAGAAATGATAAGCCACTCCAGTATCTTTGCCAAGAAATCCAGTGGAGAATATGGGCATGGGGTTCTTGGGGTCACAAAAAGTTGGACAAGTCTGAACTGAACAACAAACAAAAAATATGGAATGATGATGAGGGTTGTGATTTTATAGAGGAATCACAGACTGATGATCAGAGAAATAGAACATTGATGCGTAGTCAAGAATTCTAGGGTGTAACTACCCCTATGAATGTGCTAAGTGAAGTGAAAAAATTGATTATAAGACCTTGGCTAGGTGGCGCAATGAATAGAGCACCAGCCCTGGAGTCAGGAGGACCTGAGTTCAAATCTGACCTCAGACACAACACACACACACACACACACACACACACACACACACACACACAAACTAGCTGTGTGACCTTGGGCAAATCACTTAATCCCAATTGCCCTCCAAAAAAATAAAAAAAAATGAGAGATTCCTGGATTTGTCAGTATGTATGGTTGTCTCAAGGTACTGAAGGTTCTTCTATTAAAGGTTAAATTATGTTCAATGTATTTAATAATGATGTTTATTAATGTATTTTCTAAAGTATTCAAAAAAAGTTGAAAAAAATACATTTTTTAACCTGATCTTAATTAGGCAGCTCTATGTCAAAACACAAAGCCCTGCAAAATATTTCAGGTATATGAGTCATTAAGTAGAGACTTTGCATTTTTTGGATGGGTGAATGAAAGGGAATATGCAGTGGAAATGGCTCTAGGATAGGTCATTTAATATTCAGTTTGTTTTAAAATTGACTATGACTATATTTAAATTTTTACTTAATTTCTCCATCTATAAATTGAAAGGATTAGAACCTTATTTTCTTAAAATGAGGAAATTATGAAAAACATGGAATATACTTGTCCTTGCTTCCCTAATATTCTTCTCTCTTTGCCTTCCCTTCTTCTCCCTCTGTCCCTGCATCCTTCCTTCCTTCCTACCTTCCTTCCTTCCTTCCTTCCTTCCTTCCTTCCTTCCTTCCTTCCTTCCTTCCTTCCTTCCTTCCTTCCTTCCT
>NW_027187391.1:51924042-51935486 GCF_028583685.1 Petaurus breviceps papuanus
CCTTCCTTCCTTCCTTCCTTCCTTCCTTCCTTCCTTCCTTCCTTCCTCCTTCTTACTCTTCTGTATTGCATAATATAAATCTATAGTGATGATAAGATTACACTACCACCAAGCTCTGCAAATTTAATTCAATTGAGAATACAAATCTGTTTTTATCAGCTTTTAATTTTTTGTTAAGGATCAAGAATATGTTCATTTTAACCATATATTTCCATTAATCTTTTATGCAAAGACATTTTTCATATCCATTGGTAAACAGATTATGAAATGAAGCATTTTATCAAACTTATACATATGAAAAGCTACTTTGGGACAGAGAAGAATTTTTAAGTTTTAGATTAAATGATAAATTTAAATTATAATAAATATTTGAAAGGGGGAATTGCAATGGAGATATCTTCTGAATCAGGACTACACTACTACTAGGATTATGTCAGTAACTGAAATTAGTGAGCCATATTTGAAACATAATCTAGCTGGAGATGAATATTCATTTCAATAAGAACTTGGAAAATATAGGGGACATTTCTAGGTAAAAACAAAATAAGATAAAATAAAGGGAGAAAGTTTAATAATAATATTTTTTAGTAAATCTATGTCTTTTATAGAGATTAATTCAGCCAAAGGGGAAAAATTGTAGAAATCATAGCTATTTTGTTTTCCCTAATATTTTATGAGTTTAATATTAATATTTTGCATTATGAGATAAGAGTTTGAATTAGAGCAGCTAGGTGGCATAGTGAATGGAGCATAAAAACACAAGACACTCTGGACCAATTTTAGAACCCATAGGGTATGGAGTATCTATGCTCTGGGACCCAGCTCATGAGTATAAATAGGAATTAGGATACTAGTTATAGAACATATACTCCAACAAGATCTCCAATATACCAGCACAGCAGAATTTTGGACTGTGGGTATTTATGATATTTCTTTTTTTCAAATGTAAAATTAGTGCCTTTGAATTAGCATGTTTCTTCCCAAGTTCATGTTTTTTTCATATACTATAATGTTATGAGTTATAAAGGCCTTTGAATTAGGAAGCTAGGATCAAACTCTGGCTCTACCTCCACCACGGTAAACTTGTATAAAACAAAACAACTCTGAAGGTTTCTGTTTCTTTATATATAGGAAAAGCAAATAAACCCTAATGGATCTTCTAGCACTAAAATTCTAACTCTATGGTCCTATGATTACTGACAAGGTTTCTGCTACTCTTTTTTGCCCACTGTCTTAAGTTGGTATCAGAGGTTTAACAGAAGCTCTATAAAGATCTAAAGGAGCTACATCTAACAGTCACATCCATTCAGTAGCAGATTCTCTGTCTATTTTTATGTGGTTCTAATAAAGAGTTGATTTCCATTAGTAATGTCCAATAATACATGATATGAACGTCTGTAATATGACGAAATGTAGCTTAAGGAACAATGTCTTTTGTTTGGATATATTTAGTTAATTTGGGCAGAAATAACCTTTAAACCATGCAAATAACATAATCAACAATAATAATAATGATTGGTATGCATGAATTTATGGCTTTTCTTATTTTATGATTAGATATACAAACAATGATCCAGTAAAGGTATTTGGTTGACTTTTAAAGTCAAAGCTGCAAATGTCATATTTATGAATTTATGTATGCAAATAGCTATAATTTAAAAATAATTTTAACTGTGTAATTTGTTTGAACTTTTATTTCAAATTATATACCTTTCTTTTAAGGCAAAAGTAATTTGGATAATAAATACGTATAGCTTCACCAAACCAGAATTAAGATGATTTTAACTTTCTCTGAATATATGAAAAACTATAATTCAAAAGAGAGAATAGCTGATCAAAGTTCAAATATGTAATTATAAATATAGGGATGAAATATTCTACATAGTAACATTCAACAGTTCTTTGACTTGATTATCCAAATAATAATGTAGTTGTGGTATATATTAGAAAAATAGCTGCTCTTGTAAACATGTGAACCTGTGTTCAATTCTGCCTTTATCACATATTGGCTATGACCCGTGGGGGAAAAAAAATCACTTAACCACTTAATGCTCTATACAAATTTCCAAGACTATGAGTTGCCAAGAAGTTGCTGACCTGCATTGGTATTTTCCTTACCCAAGAGATCACAATTAAATCAACAAGCCTGATCACTATCCCTACCAGAATAATAATTTCACATGAAACCTTAGAAACAATGGCTAGACATAAACAGAAATACTCATGAGAGGAACTTAAACAAGACTGATATATATCTGGCTGTTAAACAAAGTACTAGAAAAATGCTTTGGTTTTAATCATGTTGAAGCTATTTTTTTTTTATTTAGTTGATATATAACAGGTACTTAGAAAATACTTGTTTAATTCAATAAAAATGAACATATATGTGTATTAGGTTATGAGCTCCTTGGGAGCAGGTATTATCTTTTGCCTTCCTTTGTATACCAGTGAGGCACAGCGTTTCACATATAATATATACTTAAAAAATGTTTACTGCCTCTATAACATATGTATGAGTATGTTTATATGTAACATATGTTTATATAACATATGTGTATGTATGTTTATATATGTGTACAATATTGACATAAATGTTTGTGGAGTATATACATTATATATACAACATATGTGTATATGTATGTTCTTTTGTGAATATTATCCAACATTTATTATGGGATGAAAATAAGGATAATATTCTGGGTCACAGGAAAAAGTCAGTTGAAGCAGGGGAGAAGGCAAGGGAGATTTGATGAGTTTAATTTTAACAAGTATCTTGTCAGTAGTACACAGAAATATCATGTGTTCTTGCCATGTTAAGTGTCAGCCTGAATTCACACAAATTAACTTTGGAAAAGAAAATAATTTAATTCAGGTTATATACACATTCAAATTGTATCATAATATGAACACCAAACTTTAAAAACAAAAATGTACATCTTCAATGGATAATGAATATTGCTATTAATATTGAAAGACAGTTTGGACTCAGAAGAACTTGTAATGGGTTTATTCCAATGAAGTTCAAAATCATTTGTAGGGGCCATTAGGTGGTGAAGTAAATAGAGCATCCTGGAATCAGGAGGACCTGAGTTCAAATCAGTTCTCAGACACTTGACATTTACTAGCTGTGTGACCTCTGGCAAGTCATTTAACTCCAATTGCCATGCCTTCCTTCCTCCAAAAAGAAAAAAAAAACATTTGTGGTCCCTTGGAATATAATTTTTTACTTGTCTGTCTATCTATTTTCTATTGTTCTTGCTATATCATCTACCCAAACTTTTTTCACACAATAGATGGCTTCTTATACATGTTACCCCTGAACTTTTTCATTTTTCCTGAAATTTTGCAGATTGGCTTTGCATTTTATTCTTTCCATTATTATAAGAATTAGTGAGCTGAGCTCAGACAAAAATATTTCATTAAAAAACAACCACTTGAAATCAGCAGTAAGATTCTAATCAGTTGTTGCCAAAATTAGTTTGTTTAACAGGATTTAATTATTTGGTTATTTTTGTTTGGTTTAACCTTATTGATGCACATGTCCTAATTACAGCTTAAGTCAGTTAACTTGTCAGCCAATTAACTAAAAAAAAACACAACTATTTATTCAATATGTCAGGCACTGACCTTGGCTTCAAATACAAAATGAAATAGTACAAAATACAAACTACAAAATTTGAATACAAAAATGAAATAGTTCCTACTATCAAGAAATTGACATTCTATCTGGGAAGCATACATATAAAATAAATACAAAATATGCACCAAGTAAATACAGACATTTGGAGGATGGGGTGGTTACTAGAAAATGTCAAAGAAGGATAAGCTTAACCTTGGTTACCTAGAAGTTTTGGTATTACATTGCCCTACTCTCCTCCACCCCACCCCTCTGCCCACTGATTGTTCAACAATCCTTCTGAATCTGGGATTTAGGGTAACTGATATATAATTATGAAATGTCTCCTCCTTATTCTTTTATAAACAAGTATACTCTAAAGTCTTCATTCATCCTAGCTCCTATCTGTGCCACCCTTCACAGCCTTTCAACTTTGCCACCATGATTCCATCAGCCAGTTCTTTGATTGTTTTGGGTGGTTCTCTTAAGATACAGATCATTAGATATCATCTACTCTGACTATTTAAATAATACATTCTTTATTCTTTCTATTGATTTACTTTCCAAATATCATTATGAGAGATTTATATTGTACTTCTGCTTATGAGGTAACTTCTTAAGCGAACAAAACAAATAAAATGTTAACACTTTATTGGCATTTGTTTTTCCTTGCACATAGTAACTGATGGTTCCACAATTTTCATGGGGAGAACACTTTTCCTTTGTTTTCCTTTTAAATTCATCCATATTTGTTATACTCATGATCATGTGTGTAAAGAAGCAATTAGCACTATGAGGCTGTTTGGAATATAGTTTATTCCAAAATATCAACAACACAATGGATGTTTGGCAGGTGAGGCATGTCCTGATATCAAGTACACATAGATTGTAAGCCTATACCAAGATAGAACCTAGGAAAAACAGAATGTAGTTTTAGGACCCTTTGTGCAAAATTGTAAAGACAAAAAGTAAAACTGAAACTCTCTCAGCTATTCAGCCAGTCCTGTGGTTGTTGCTATGTTAAGGAACAAAACATTTCTTCTACCTCAAGGTATTGCATTTTTGCCTCTAAGGTTTTCCCCACCCCCCTCTCAAATAGCAAATGCATTCTCCAATGTTTAAAGTTTGGTTTATGTCAAGGACCTTTGAGAAGTTATTGATTTTTTTTAGTACTAAAAAAAAAACAACAACAACCTGCCTCTAGGCAAGGTGTAAATATTAGATTCTTTTGCTTTCAATTTCTATTTTTTCTAAATATTTTTTCTTTCTCCTTCTTTGTTTAATACAAAAGTTGAAAAGGAATAATTGATTTCAAATTTTTAATCTAAAAAACCACCAAATTCAATCGTTTTGCATTTATCTGGTTACCAATAGAAGAAAGACAAAAAAAAATCTTCTAACTTAAGGATGTGACCTAGTTTTCCTTTGTCAGTGTCTGGAGTCTGTTGCCCATTATTCTAGAGAGCACATCTTTTTAGAAGGTTCTCTTTCACTCTTCAAATTTGACACTTAAATCATTCATGTTAACATTATACCAGAACATTTTTCCTATTCCATTCTTGATGAATTTGACAGGTTTCAGAATTCACATTTTTAACGATGAACATTTTTCCTTCTCTTACTTGCTAATTTTGTTCTTTTTTTTAAAGCTAATCATAGCCAAATAGAGATATACAAAATAACATGTGAGATGACTGGTTATTCTTACTAAGGCATGGCTGATGATCTGGCATTTTTGATTGGGATACCAGCACAAATGAAATTCATAGAAAATTTAAATAGTTGTAGAGTAATATAATACTAGGTATTAATAACTTTAAAAGCATTTGTCATGTGCCTACAATGTGCCAGGCACTGGGGGGGAATGCAAAGACAAAATGGGCGATGGAATGTTGAAGTGTGATGAAAAGCATGAAGGTCAGTTTAGTTTTACTTTAGATTTCATGGAGAGAGAGGATGCATTGGAATATTTATATATAGTTTGAAGTAAGATTCTAAAGGACTCTAAAAATAAATGAGGGCAAATAACTCTTCTTAAAAAAAAGATGGAAGTGGCATTTACTTTCTTCTAGATGGATGACAAAATCAAAAAGCATAGAGATGTGCATTTTGTAGTATGGTTCATATGAGAATTTGTTTTGCTGGACTATATACATGTTTATACTGTAGGTTTTGCTTTACAGAGTTTTTTTTTGTTTTTTTTTGTCTATTTGTTGCAATTAGTAATAGAAGAGACTTACAAATGCATGTAAAATAATTAGTAAATCAAAATAAATAATGTCACATCTTTGAATACCTCCACATTCTCAAAAAAGAAAAGTAGGAGGTTAAAACTAGAAAATTAAAAGAAATATAAATATCCTGGGTTTCTGGGTCCTTTTTTCCCACTGAAGAAGCTCTCTCTGCCAATACATATAGACACCTGCTCTTAAGTTTACAATCCTAGAGAGTTGCCCAGATGTATGGAGAGAAACAAAGTCCAAGTCTTTCAAGCCTTGAAGTCTGAGACTTGAAATCAGATCTTCCTGATTTAAAATATACTCTCAATTCACTGTTATCTATGCTGACTCATGGCAAACAAATAATCTGATTTATATTTTGCTTTACACTTTCCAAATGCCCATATGAATTGTTGAACTATCACTAAAGAAAGCATTTTGCTTAATTTTTCAGGTAGTATCTTATAAGACAATGGTTCACCACATCAAAAGAGATATACTCACCAAGCAGACTGGAAGATCACTTGAACTCAGGAGTTCAGAGCTGGAGTGGCCTAAATCTCCAAGAGTTAGTAGCCACCAGGCTGCTTAAGGAGGGATTAATCTGCCTAGGTCATAAATAGAGCAATTCAAAGATTCTCTGAAGATCCTGTGACTGCTGCACTTTCAGTTTAAGAGAAATACTTATACTCAATCTCAAAAGCAATCAAAGAAGCAAAAGATTCATCTACCCAAATATATTTTATTTCATTAATGTAGTTATCATTGTTATTATTTTTAACTGTAGAAATATTAAAATTAAATATATTGTACAGTATTGTGCAATAATTGTTAAAATTCCTTTAATCATTGGGGTGGCCAGGTGACTCAGTGAGTAAGAGCACCGGCCCCAGAGTCGGGATGACCTGGGATCGAATCCAGGCTCTGATACTTAGCACCACACCCAGAAATAACTGGCTGTGTAACCTTGAGCAAGTTACTTAACCCCAATTGCTTAAAAAAAAATTCCTTTAATCACTCTTAATTTTGGCATTTGTATATGAGACATGTGGCCAATAAGTCAGGTATATGAATTTTGTATCGTTATTATGTTGGTCATAACAACAAAATTGATTTAAATAAGATATATTTGTACATATTCTAATTAAATATGTAAACATATAAGGATATCTATGTCTATATACATATATACATATGTGTGTATACATATATATGTACACACATACACATCCTATTAAAAAAGACTTAATCATATGCATCTTGGTTGTCCAAAGATCTGTTAAATTCTAGGTAGTTCTAGTATACTAACTGTTATTGTTAATTTAAGTAGGTAATGTATTGAAGCATTAATATGTACTATTAAGCAATGTATTACACCACATCCTCCACTATGAAAAGACACAAGATATGACATAGCATGATGTTATATGTAAATTATTTTACTACCTAGTAATTAATAGATTTTGGTGGAAAAAAACAGAGCATATGCCAATTTTTCAATATTTAAATAATCAATTGTTTTAATTACCTATTCCTCTTGATTTTTAATTATAATTGACTTGAAGAATATAAAAAGAATATAAGAATTATAAATACAGTTCTGTATAGTATATAAAACCATATAAAATTTGCAGTTATTGTTATTTATTTCTATATTATTAAGCTCAATTGAGTGTGATAATCAGCACAGTACTGAATGATCAGAGACTTTAGAAATTGCTCTAACAGGAAAATCAAGTTTTTTGTAGGTGAACACAGATCCAGGAGCCAAAAAAAAAAAACCACAAGAGTGAGTGTAAAAAAGAAATTCCCCAAATCAGGGATTTGAAAGGAAACAAATAAACAAACAAACAAAAAAGAAGTAGCATCAAAGGGAACTGTTATATATTTGAAAATACAATGTTCAGTGACAGTATCTTCCTGTTAGTCAAGATGAAACAAGATTCTAGGTAAACCATTATATAGTTCTGTCTTATTCTCATGTCTGTAAAATGTTATCATAAAATATGGAGTCAGATTTCTTTTTCTGTGTGTTTTCAGTGTTAGTCATTCACGTAGTTACTCCCAGGGACTCTTTGCATTAGAACATCGGACTTCCTTGGGAATTGGGAAGGACAAGGAGTCCCCTATGTATTAAAATAAAACAGATGGCTATTCAGTCCTTGGGAGCTCTATGCAGATAACCATCTGCCAGGGTCTCAGAGATGAAGATCTTTGTAATCTTAGAAAATATACAAAGTAAAGGCAATGCCCTTCATTCCATTAAAAAATAATAAATATTTTGGATGGTTTATGAGTGTTTTATTGAATTCAACATTAGATGGAGTAGATAGAGGGCTAAAAATTAGGAACACCTGAGTTTGCATTTTGCCTCAGACATTTAGCAATATCATGTCTGAGCATTCAACTTCCTTTTTCTTCATCTGTAAAATGGGGATAATTATAACACCTACCTCATAGAGTGATTATTAGGATCAAATGAAATTAAAGATGCACACATCACTTTGCAGATCTTAAAGCACCATATGAATGGCTTTGTTATCATTATCATCATCATCATCATCATCACCATCATTACCATCATCATCATCAAAACTCTGAAGACCAGATCAGATATTTTATCTAGAAATTATTTTTACATTTAAAAATTAATTTAAAATTACTTTAATGCCTTCCTAAATGCAATACTGAGTTAAAATAAGTACTAGCAATTTCATGATCATAGAAACTGATTAAACTATAATTTGCAACACAGATTTTTCTGTAGGTTACTTAATAAAAATGCAATATTAATTCAACATTTACACAGAGTTTTAAATAGTAGTGTGAGGTCAATTCTGACAGCATAGTGAAGTGAGAAAACTGCTGGTCTACAAGCAAGGTATCTTGGTTACAGTACATTCTGTGTGACCACTGCCAAGTTGTTTGACCTCTCTAAGATTATATTTTCTTATGTGGAAGATATGGAAGGAGAATACTGTCACCACTTCTCTACTACGGTTGTTATGGCACTAGTGCTCTGTCAGCCTTAAAGCCATCTAGACATGTCATTTATTTTTATGAATCCAGTGATATTGATTAGGCAATCTAGTTTATTCTTCACTGAAATAACCCATTATTTGACTGGTTTGAATGAAATACTTGCTTACTTCACCATGTGTCTAGACAGGTTCATTTGAGAGTCAATTTAAATTATGAATCAATCACTGGAACTCTTTGTGTATGTTACACTTTTGTTTAGTTTTCACCAGTCCAAATATGTACAGTCATTATTAAAGTTCATTTATTGGAAAAAACAAACAACCAAAAAACTCAATTCAATGTGAGAGGAATGATTTTATTGACAAATAAATTGGTTATAGAGAAAAATTATAACTGTGAGGGAAATGAATGAATTTTTGTGGATATAGTTGTTCTATATATACTTCACCAAAACATAAAGAAGATATAGCAATTTTTTAAAAAATAATTAATTAATTAAAAACTTGGATTGAATCAGGTTGATATGGTTATTATTTTCTAAGAGATTTTCCTGAGAAAATTGGAAAAACAGGCTAATCAATAGTTTAACATTATTTTACTAAATTATATTAACCTCTATTAAGTTATTTGGATGAATCATATCTATTAAGGAGAAACAGAGCTAGTTTGGGGCAGGCATATATGTGTGGTTCACAAATTTCATTACTTTTCTATTAATTTCTGTAAACTGCTATTTCTCCTCTAACCAAGAACAAAAAGTCAAAAACTTATGGAAATAATAGTTACATAGACAGATTTTGACAAGTATTTAAGTGTATATATGTGCTAGGTTGTGAATTTCACAAGGGTAAGGACTTTGCCTTTCAGATTCTAAATCAGTGCATTGCATTTCATTAATGGCTATTAAGAGTATAATTTTGATACCATTGCCCATGCAGAATAAGCATATGGGGAAATTAATTGGAACAGTAAGTATTTGTCATATGGTATTCTCCTGACTAAGACATGTGATCAGAGATCTAGTCAAGCAGTTTGAAGGGCTAAGAATTCAAACTCTGAATTAGAAATTATATGGTACTCAGCCCCAACTACTGTTTTTCTAAGTCTTCCTAATTGTGTTGTGCAAAAATTAGTGACCTTTCTTGTAGAATGATTGATGGGTTGTGCATGTCTTGGTAGATTCAAGTACCCCAATGTGATATCCCAACATTTTGAGTATTTTCTCCTTGGCTCCCAAATTCCAATGTTAACTAAATGACTGCATATAAAATATGCATTCTATTCTTCATTTCTCTATTTGCTGTCCCCATTCATTAGTGGTGTTTTAATAGTTCATGTCATTTTCTTCAGTACATATACACTCAGATTTTCAATTTAGTACAAACACATAGTTTTAAAGCAAATATGGAATTAAAATTTTTAAAAATGTAAATTCCTCTATCTATCCTGGTTTGTCCCAGACATTTTATATAAATGGGATATTTCCTAAGCACCTGAAACTAGTATAGATAAATGGCATTGGGCTTTCATTCCATTCTCTCAAGGTCAAAGGAAAATAGAGAAAACAAAAGTAAATTTGCACAATCCACCATCCTACTGTCAAAGGAATCACATTCACTAACCAGAGCTGATGCTGGCCCAAATTTTACATCCACATTGAGTACTAATTTGCTTTACTAGGGAAAAAAAAGAGGTGTTTTTGAGAAGATTAGTTCTAAAGCTGAAGTGACCACCAGAAATCATACACCAATGCCCCTTAAACCTACTAGAGGGGACCCCTACTAGGTTCCTGGGAAACCACCTAATAGGCCCCAATAGTAAAGAAATATTTCACCTGTGTTGCTAGAAACATGCCACAGATTCCCATGGATTCTAAGGGATCATGGCTTCATTTTGCTTCAGTAGGAACAATACTACGGCTTCGCTTCAATAGGAACAATACTAATGGCACTGCAACCCCTTAGAAACATACTCTGCTGCTAGCAACCACACTTTCTATAAAATTATGTCTAACAGAAAGCTTGCTGCTGTCTTTCCCTCTGAGAGGCAGTCACCGGCCAGTTAATAAACACTCCTATCTAATTATTATTGGTTTTGCTGTCTTGCTTTCTTGGTTGTCCATTACAAAGCCCGTTGTGGCTTTGAAAATTCATGATTCTACAACCAAAGCAGCTATTATCAGTTTCAAAATTTTCTCCAAGAGTATCTATTATCTTCAATGCAAATATCAGGCTTATTATTCAGATGATTCGTTTTTAAAATAAATTAACTTGATTTTCTCTAAAAGTTATTGACTCTTAGTACCCTCTACACCTTGTAATAACAAGGGAAAAGATAACCAACTGAGGACCAAAGAGCACATTATTTTTTTTGGTCTGCTTCATAGCCTGTCATGGCCAGAGAATTAATGAACTACCAGCAAAGTGTCAGGTATGGAACTCCTTTCTTTGCTAGACTAGTCTTCACAAAGTAGAGATAATCAAGAAATATCATCATAATTGATGGGATTTGGTGCTCAATAATTGTCCTAAAATGAATGAATTTATATACTACTGGGGGAATTGAATCACATCTATATAGTCTCTCTCTCTCTCTCTCTCTCTCTCTCTCTCTCTCTCTCTCTCTCT
>NW_027187391.1:51935496-51981078 GCF_028583685.1 Petaurus breviceps papuanus
TCTCTCTCTCTCTCTCTCTCTCTCTCTCTCTCTCTCTCTCTCTCTCTGTTATATCTACCAAGAATCTTTCAATAATCTTTTGGTCATTTGTAATTTTAATTTCTATGAAATTTCATTTTTGCATGTTTTGCATATTTGGGGAGAAAATATTAGTGTTATTAAGACAATTAAGACACTCAGAGTTTTAATATAGTACAAACACATAGTTTAAAACAAATATAAAATTAAAATTTTTAAATATGTAAATTCCTCTATCTATCCTGCTTTGTCCCAGGCCTTTTATACAAATGAGATATTCCCTAAGCATCTGAAATTAGTATAGATAAATGGCCCTGGGCTTTCATTCCCTTCTCTCAAGGTCAAAGGAAAACAGAGAAAACAAAAGTAAATTTGCACAATTCACCATCCTACTGTCAGAGGAATCACAATCACTAACCAGAGCTGATGCTGGCTCAGACAATTAAGACAATACAGATGCACACAGAGACAAAGACAGAGAAACAGACAAACAGACATAAGCACATTGTATTTAAATGGATGGAAGGACCACAATGGATTCTCTTAAAAGAAAACTTAAGAAGTGAAGGTTTCATGTTAACATCCCAAATAAGCGTTTCTTAAATGAATAACAAATAATAATCACAGTGTCTTTACTTTCAACAGCTCACAGTCTAATAGGAAAGACATGAAAATAGTTGTGTATAATTTATTTGGATCTATATGTCAATTGAATGATAGACAGCTATAGATATGGATATAGATAAATATGATATAAATATATGTGATGTAGATATTGATGTAGATATAGATGACAGATACAGATTATTATAGATATAGCTATAGGTATAGATATAATAAATTGGAGAAAATAAATGGATAGAAAGCACTAGAATTAAGGGGTATAGTGAAAAGCTTCTTTTAGAAAATGGAATTTTAGGTTAGGCTTAAAGAAAGCTAGGAAAACCAAGATTCAGGGATGAAGATGAATAATTCTAGGCTTGGGAGATATCTAGAACAAACACCAGAGGTTTAAAGAACAGCAAGAAGGCCAGCATCACTGAAAGTCAAAGGATGTAGAGGTGGGTAAGTTTAAAAGACTAGAAAGGTAGGAAAGGGTCAGGTTATGAAAGGTTTTAAATATCAAAGAGAGATTTTTAATATTTGGTCCTAGAGGTGATAGTAAACCAACGAAATTTATTGAATAGGTTTTGTGGGTTGGGGAAATGTTATGGTCAGATCGATAATTTAGGAAGATTAATTTGAAAGCAAAGTGAAGTATGGACTGGAATTGTAAGAGATTTGAGGAAGGACACCAGGTATCTGGCCATTGCAATACTTTAGGCATGAAATTTCATGATGTGCACAAACCAAAACCAAAAATACTTGTCTGATATAGTTTACAGTGCTCAAGATGAATATAAGCATATAAATGGATGATCATAATGTAATTCTAGTTTATGAATCAAAATCTATTGCAAAGGGTAACATTTTATGAAGAGTTTCATAAAACATTTTAAATAAAGTCAACAGGGGCGGCCAGGTAGCACGAGTAAGAGCACCGGCTCCAGTGTTGAGAAGACCTGGAAATCGAGTCCCGGGCTCAGACACTTAGCACCCACCCAGAAACACCTGGCCGTGTAACCTTGAGCAAGTTACTTAACCCCGATTGCTTAGGGGTGGCCAGGTGGCTCAGCGAGTAAGAGCACCGGCTCCAGTATCGGGATGACCTGGATCAAATCCGGGCTCAGATACTCAGCACCACACCCAGAAATAATAACTGTCCGTGTAACATTGAGCAAGTTACTTAACCCCAATTGCTAAAAATAAATAAATAAATAAAGTCAACATTTACTTTGATATGTAGCAGCTTCAATGTCAGGGTGGACAGAGAAGAGTTAGACCATATGTTGCAAAGTACGGGGTTGTGATTCACCCTAAAGAAGGCAAAATATTAGGGGGTTCATTACAGTATGTCACAAATAAATTTTTCAGAAAGTGAAATGGAGGGATGGCTGGGTGGTGCAGTGAAAAGAGCACTGGCCCTGGAGTCAGGAGGACCTGAGCTCAAATCTGATCTCAGACACTTAACACTTACTAGCTGTGTGACCTTGGGCAAGTAACTTAACCCCAATTGCCCTACTTCCCCCCCCTACAAAAAGGAAGAAAAAGTGAAATGGGATACATTAGATGAATCTAGCACTGAATAAAATCACAATACATAAATTACCTTTTTCTTGAATAGATCAAAAACAACTTGATATCAATGAGGAAGGCATGTCCTAATCATCTATGTAGTCACACAATTGCCTGATTAGGGAAAAAAAAAAGGTCAAAATCAAAAACACATTAAAAGGTTAAAGATGAGAAGAGGACACTGTGTGCAATTATAAAAGCTCTATTCTAACCAGTTTAACAAAGCTGTTGACTTTGAAAAATGGGAAATGGATAAATTAATGGCATTAATCTCTTAATTTCTAAACCCAATAGTCTTTTTCTAAGTCCTCATTTATCTTTATCTCTGAAGCTTTTGACACTTTATCACATATCCCCTCCCAGATTCAATCTTTTCCCAGACTTTTCTCCTTATTAGACTCCTACTTGTGTGATCACTTTCTCTCTCAGACTTTTTTGCTGGATCATTCATCACCTTGCTCCTTTCTTCTACCTCTTGGTGTCATCCTGGTCCTGGCCTAAGGTTTTTGGCTTTTTTTTTTACCTTCAATACCGAGAAACTGTTAACTTAATTATCATCTCTTTGCAAATGAGTGGCAAATCTACAAGCCTTGTCTCATTCTCCCAATCTCTAAGGAGTCCCACATCACCAAACTCTACCTCAGTATCTCCACCTAGATGTCACATTATATCAAACTCAAATTCAAAATGGAAATCCTTATCTTTTCCTCAGGCATTCCCTCTTCCTAACTTCCTGAAAAAGCATCACTGTCCTCTAGTCACTCATTTACAATTTCCTAGTCTTTGCCTTTTCCTTCAACCTCTATATTTAATCTGTTGCCAAGTCTTATGGAGTATATGTCAACACATTTTTTTTTCTTATCTGTCCCTTTTTATTCATATAGTCAGAACCCTTATGTAAATACTAACAACCTATTACTTGTACCATAACGATACCATCATAATTGTCTTCCCTGCCTCAAGTTTCTTCCCTTCTTTAAAGGATCCTTTCTTCCCATCCTCTAAAATCAGCCAAATTGATATTTCTAAGGAACAGTTATGACCACGTTAATCTCTTGCTGAAGGAGTTCTTTTTTACTTTTTGTAGGGGGGAAAGCAGGGCATTTGGGGTTAAGTGATTTGCACAAGGTCACATGTCTAGTTTTCTGTTAGTTTCTGAGGTCGGATTTGAACTAAGGTCCTCCTGACTCCAGGGCCAGTGCTCTGTTCACTGTGCCCCCTAGCCGCCCCCCACCACAAGGAGTTCTGATGACTCTCAACTGTCTTTAGAATAAAACACAAGCTGTTCAATCTTTCATTTAAAGTTATTTATATCTTGGTTCTCCCCACAACCCTTCCACTTTCACAAGCTGACTACCCATCATTTTTTCCTTCAAATTCTTACATTTCAAACAAATAGATATATTTACTATGCTCTGTAACACAGTATTAAATCTCTTGTGTTTATTCCTTTTGCATAGGTTGCTACTCATCTATAGAATGTTTTTTGTCCTCTCCTACCCCTTAGAAAATCCCTAGTTTCAGGATGCTGGATTCAGATGCCACTATAAGACTTATTATATGTTACCAAAAGCAACATAATTAGCTTCCCTAATATAATCAAACAAAAATTCTCCTTATTTATTTGTTTTCTGTTAAATTATGTGGTGTTTGTTTCATATATATTTAGTAAATTTTATATTGTTTAAAATGATCGTAAACAGACCTCTCCCATAAAACCTGTTTTAATAACACTAATTTTTTTCTCCTCAAATATATAAAACATGGAACAATGAAATTTCATAGAGATTAAAATTACATATGACTAAAAGAATAGTGAAAAATTCTTGGTAGACATAAATAGGTTTCAGCCCAGTATCCCAAATACACCAGTGTTAGGCATGCAGGACTGATATCCATTAAACCTTATAAATACCATAAGAAGGCCTTCAGTCAGGTTTAAATTGTTTTATCTGGATTTTACTACTTAATTTGACTTTTTTTCATTCTGCTATACTGTTTAAAAGTTTTACTGCAATTTGTTTAGTGCTTTAATTTTCTAATTGCTTTCTATGGTTTAAAACTTTATTAGTTTAGTTTTAATCTGTTCCCATTACTTATAGGATTTTAACATACGGAATTATTACTGAAGACCCTGTTATCTAGTACCTACACTAAAATGTGTTACTTTATCATTTCTATTATTTCTACAAAATCAAGAGTAACATATAACGACCCCCTGAGACCAAGTAATATGATTATATCCAATAATCTCAAATTAAAATACTTTGTGACTATCAATTCTGTGCCCCAAACATAATACTTGATTATACCCTTGCAAAAGTAATGGTAATGTTTTAATATGGGAAATCCTAGTCTAGAAAATAAAGTTGAAAACTCTAACAGGTATAACTTTTCTAATAACAGGAAATAATTATGACAGTATAAGATGCATCTTTAAACATTAGTATTGGCAATACAGTTTCATCTAGTGACAAAATCCTCTAAATACTGATATGTTAATTAAAATTAGCAATAAATTAAAACATATTACTACAGTTAGAAGTTCAGATCTTAAAACTAAATGTGTAAATGCCAAATGCAATCTATTTCAACAATTAAGTATTACATACTTAAATGATGAATACAAAAGTACACCAGTATACTATGGCTGTGCATTACAGAAATGGAGTCTATTTTTGAATTCTTTACCAGACAGTGTAATTAAAATAAACAAGAATACTCTATTGCTATCTTGTCTTTAAGAGGATCCCATTGTGTCAAACAATGAAGATGGAATTATGAGTTATACAGTGAATGAAAAGCCACCAGACCCCACATGTTGCAAAGGAAAATTCCACATAATAAGAAAATACTTAAAAATCATAATCATAATAAAGATAATGATAGTTGCATATGCAGCATGATCATACTCTCATGAGATTTTCAGTGATCGATCAAAATATTAGACATGCTAAAAACAGATGGAAAATCACTTAATGTGTATTCTAGTTTAACTGTTAAGATAAAGGCAGTAAAAGACAATGACAGAGATACTATTGAGGGGATTAATATCCATGCCGCAAGTTCTCTCTTGTCACTGTTTTCCTCTAATGAAGCATACTTCAAATCAGCATCACACTCAAATTTTATGGCCTTCTTTAGAAGCAAAGACTTTAGGATTCAGATGAAAATGTTTCTTATTGATGTTCTTTTGCTTCAAGATTAAAAATTCTAGAAATTAAGCTCATTTTCTGTGTTTGATTTCCAACTTCTGAGAATGAATCAAAAATAGAGTTACAGTGCACAGGTTCTCACAAAATTTTACTTATAGAATTATTTAAAGGACAGGGGATTTTAAGGAGTAGATTCTGCTGAGGGGCTCTTTTGGACTTTTAAAATATACATTTTGATTGTGTTCAAAGTGAAAATCATAGATTGCAGCTACCAAAAAAGTTAGGGTAAAGAGATTATTAAATTAAACTAGCTATAATTTAGAGACAATTTCAAACTGTGAGTTGAATGAGATAATCTTCAATGTTCTTTCTGTTTCTAATCTACAATTCTGAGAAATTAGGAGTCATCTGAAGGAAATTAAGTTTGAGGCAAAGGTAGCTTTACAGACTGGATAAAGAACTCACCTTGAAGAGATGATAATCTGACCTCAAGTCTTGCCTCTGACTTAAATGACATTTATAAATTATATAACTTGGACAAGTCACTTAATCTTTTGGTGTGCCAAAAAATTCCCTAAGACTCCCAAGTTATTGAAAATTTACTGATTTATCTCAATAAGTTTCCCCATACCACTGAAAATAAATTTAAAAAAACACTTCATGGGGGGGAAGCACTCTAGAACTTTTGTTTGTTTGTTTACCCTGTAGAGGGCCCCTAAACAAAAGCAATCATAAATCATGGGTCACTGTGTGATAAAACCCTTAAAATATTTTTTGTAAGTTTATTTAAGGGGATAGTACTAAAGGAGAACATGGATTACCCTGTCACTTCCTCTGGAAAATCTGGTTAGTAGTCCTTGGTGATTTGAATAAACCTGATCAACTGTCTCAGAGGGAATCTCAGTGGATTAATGTAAAAATGGGAAAAAATGGAATGTTTCCTGAATGAAAGGGGAGAGGCAGACAGAAATTGGTAGCACCCTATCTGCACCCTAGGTGAAAGAAGACATCATATGTCAACCCTAGTCAACATTAAATTTGGGACAGTTGTCCTTATCATAAGTGGATAGGAGTAAAAAGACTTTCTAGACCCCTGGGGATAATCTAGTGGATGAGTCAAGTTGCCATGGGATCATAAAATAAATGTTCTAAAAAAAGAACTGTGTTCTTTGTGCTATGACATAATCTACGTGGGGATCTGAGAAAGAACAGTTAGTTCCTTGAGAAAGATAACATCTTCTAGGCTTTGTGAATATGGGGGGGGGGGAATGGGAAGAGATAAGAAACGCAACAGATTTTTTTACATTTTCATGGATTAATAATGTAGAAATTTTCTCAACCACCTAATGGTAGAAAATAAGGAATACTTAAATACAACATAAAAAAAACTTTAAAATGTATAGTCTAATCTACTGCTATAACAACTATTTATTATCCTTGGATGAGAGACACTTGTAGTTTTGTATAAATGGTTATTTCAACCTTGCAGACTTGTCTAAAAGGACCTCTTTCACAATTGTAAAAGTATTTGGTCACCTCTTCTTGTTTCCTGCTTTTGAACAAGGAGCAGTTTATCCTTGTGAAAAACAAAAACCAAAAACCAAAAAACACTTCAGTCACATGGCATGTATTCCCAAAGAAGGCTACTTTGAATTATTCCCCTATTCGCTACCCCTTCCTTACTTATAAAATTGTTACTTATCTATCCTAAATTGCCACAGAATTATGCTGAATAACAGCATATTCTAAATGACCCTAAAAATTTACAAAAATGATGTACTATAATAAGTTGAATATTATCGACAGTTTCCTTAATATTCTATATGTGTGTGTATGTTTATCTTTGATTTATCTTGGTCTATTTATTTATGGTACACAGTCACTGATTCCCCATCAACAGATATGTCTTTCCCAAGAGATCCCATTCCTTCTAGTCAATAAAATCCCCCCCCCCAAATGCTAAAGTTGATTGCTATGAGTAGATAAATTTAAAGCTATGAAAATCAACTAAAATAGACTGTAACTGGTAATACCTATCGAAAGTTACTAGTCATGAGCTATAGGAAAAATTATATTGTCCACGCAACCAGAAGAGCCAAAGAGATAAGTACTAATCTTTAAAAGTTAATTCTGGCTTCTCTCTTTTCAATTTTAACCTAAAATATGAATGTGCACTATACCATCACTTACTATACAGCATACTAACATCTGCTTCATAGCCTGTCATGGCCAGAGAATTAATTAACTGCCGGCAAAGTGTCGGGTATGGAACTCCTTTCTTTGCTAGACTAGTCTTCACAAAATAGAGATACTGTAGAAATATCATTATAATTGATGGGATTTGGTGTTCAATAATTGTCCTAAAATGAATGAATTTATATACTACTGGGGGAATTGAATCACATCTATATAATCTCTCTCCCTCTGTCTCTCTCTCTCTGTCTCTTGATATATGTGTGTATCTATATCTATATCTAATCTATATCTATATCTATATCTATCTATCTATATCCCTTTTTTTAGTTTTTCAAATACTTTATTAACTTCAGATTTACATCATTCATTTCCTCCACATTTTGAGTTACAAATTTTCTCTCCGTTTTTCCCCTACACATTGCCCCCAAAATAGCAGTCCCACAGGATATCACCTCCTTCAATCTACTCTCTCCCATATTTTCTCCCATATCTCTTTCGACTTTTCCAGTAGGGCATGGTGGATCTCTATGCCCCAGTGTCTGTATATCTTATTTCCCAATTACATGTGAGGCCTTTATTAATCAAGATGTCATTTCTTCCTGATACAATCTACTCCTTTTGGAGCTTTAGTTTTCCAAATTTTTTTTAGTGATTAAGCCAAAATTATTTCCCCAATAGCTTTTAAATATTTGGTTTTGTTCTGACCTTTAAAAGAAGTGAGAATAATACTAGTTTCCTACTGTATCATATTTGAAGTTTTCTTTGAAGATTCTAAATAGTCTGGGCCTATCCTAACTGTATTTTCAACTATTACCCAAAATACAAAATCCATTTTAATACAGTCATGCTGATTCACTACTATATCCATTCCTCCCTTTGTAGCACTACTCAGTCTTTCCTCTCATCTATAATGATGTGCTTTCATCTTCTCTCCACTCACCACAATTTGATCTATCCATACTTTAACCTCAATTCCTATATATTCTATGAAGGTGTTACTGATTATATTAATACTCACTGATTTCTTTCCGCTCTGAATTTCTATGACATTTGTGATCATTGGTTTTTGTTGTTCAAAAATGAAGACAAGTATTAATCTTAACTGATCAACCTGGAAGCAAGTTGCATGGGAACAAAGCTATGGCTTATATGAACGAGGGTAGCATAGTATTGAACAAATGATAAAAGAGTTCAATTAAATTTAGAAACTTTTATAAAATAACTACTATATGTAATGGTGGTACAAGAACAAAAAAAAGGAATTATTTCTGCCTATAAGAAACTTACCTTCTACTAGAAGACTGCAAATAAATATACTCATTATAAAGTATTATTTTAATAATATTCATCTATTACATACTTATTAATTCTATTTTTTCCTAATAAAATAATTCTAAAATGGAAAGTGTTTACATGATTATCATACATGCATATATATACATACTCACATGTAGATGTGTGCGTGTGTGTGTAATATTCATAGGAAAAAAGCAGGATTGATGTCTCATATGACTCATTTCCTTATGGAATTGCCTATTTGGTCCAGGCAATGGTCATTTCAATTTATAATGGAAGGCTTAGGCGTTTGCTGGTAAGCAAACTGTCCCACACAATTTGTTTATGTAGAAAATAATTATGTTGCATGAAATTGTCTTTCCACATTAGGCTGCTGTTGAAAAGGGATGATAAATATAAACCATCAAACATGGTAAATGTGTTTTCATTAGAAAGCTTTTCAATTGTAACTGTGTTGCTTCATAATCTCCTTATATGGAACCTGGAGGAATTGCAGGCAAATGAGAGGCACAGAGAGTGTATGTCTGCTTTTTATCGCCATCACCCCTGAGATTTCCCTACTGCTTCCAGCAAGCTTAAAATAATCTTTACACAAACATATCTATTCTTTTTTTCTTACTTAGCCTTATCTTTCAAACCCATTTTAAGAGTATGGATATGAACAAAATTATGCTATGAATTTGGAAATATTCTAAGCTTTATAATTAAGACTTGAATACAAATGTATTCAGGGTTTTGGCATGGAAAGTAGAAAATAGAGGAATGCTATACTGCCATTGTTTTTGTTGTTATAAGGTTTCTTATTGATTTTACTAAAATATTGTTAAAGATGTCCAATGATTTATTTAAAAATAATAAATTCTGCAATATAAAATCATTTAAATTAATATAAAATCGTTAAATTATATTATATTTGCATTTAATTTATGGAAAATATGACAAATTTAAATGCTATTTTAAGATATATTTAGGTTTATTTCTCTTTATTCTCACACACAACTGATTATCTCAATATATTTGTCATAGCCACAGATTGACAATTTATCCAATAACTTGTAGTTTTAGGAAATGCTTTGAGACTAAAAGAAGTTAGGTGATTTGCCTACGGTAATCTAACTAGTAAATGTCAGACTCCAAGACCAACATGGTTTTTATTCTGTTATTTACTATAACACTTATTGAATACTGATAAATAACATGTAGGAAAGCCTGCCCCACCCCCACCCCTTTATTTTTTAACAGTCTGGACCAAAAAAACAATTTGTATCACATACCAGTCAAAATATCTTAATACTCAAGGGAACCTATGGTGGACAAAACCCACCTCGATTTCCCCTCCTACAAGAAGCCTTTCCTAATCCCCATTAACACTATTACCTTCTCTCTGTTGTTTATCTCCAATTTCATCCTGTATGTGTCTTATTCATAGTACTTCATAGGAGTTTCTATGTTATCTCCCCTACATAAAAATGTGAGCTCCTGAGAGCAGGGACTGTTTTTGTTTATTTTTTCCCTCCATTTTTATCCATAGTACAAAGTCCATGTGTTTGACACATATTGCATGCTGAATAAATTCTTGTTAGCCTCCTGACTTTAGCAGTTATGGCAGAGTAAATAGGAAGGAAAGTCAGTCTAAAATGGAATATATATATGTCAGTCAATAAGCATTTGCTTTTTAATTTTTTTGATTAATAAAAACCTACTGTTTCTACCTACTTTTTCTCCTACCTTTCCACTTAAATAAAAACAAAACCCCTATTTAAGCATGTATAGCCAAGCAAATATAAAACAAATTGCTGCTTTAACTTTATATATCTACACACATATATAAATGTATGTATTTATTGTATATATGTTGTAATGGAAATGGGAATTTGAAGAGCTTCTGTGCCCCTTAATAGACCTAGGGGGGAATTTGAAGACCTTTCCTGCTTTGAATGTAAACGCTGCCCGCAATAAGATGAATGTAATCACATGTAGCCAATGATGGGAGGAGTTTACTAAAGGGTAGAGCAGAGTCTCAGGAAGCTGGGAGCCAGAGCTAGTGAGAGAGAGAGGAGCTCAGGCAAGGAGATAGAGAGGTTCATGAGTAAATACTGATCTTATATTGGTTTGTGGGAAGGCTAAAGGATGTTGTGGCTCTCTGTGTTGTTATGGTTTTTTAGCTTCTTTGCTACTTTGATGAAATTGACTTAATAGTTTGGGGATTTGGTTTTCTGGTGTCTAAATAAATTCTTCAGCTCTGTCCTCTATATGGAGAGTTTGTTATAGTTTGCCATTGAGCACTATGTGAGACTATTTATAGTCCTGGTTGGTTCTATAAATATTGCACTGGCAATACATATGTGTATGTCAGTTTGTACTATGAGTACATCACCTATCATGAGGGGGGAAGCATATTACATCATGATTCCTGTGGAATCTGTGGTTGGTCATTTCATTGATCGGACTTGTTGAGTTCTTCAAATTTCTGCACCGATGTGTGTACATCTTCCCCTCATTTAACCAATTCAGAGAAGAGCGAGTTATAAGTACCACTCCATCCATGCCCTATTCTTCTTTCCTGTAGAAACTGCTACTTGTGGACATTGATTGCTTGACATAATTTACCCATCCTTCTAGTATTTTTCCTCCCATATATTATATTATTCTTCCTCACTTTTTATTCTTTCTTTTAATAATATCAAAATGTAGCAGAACTGCTCCCATTCCCTCTAATTAGACTCCCTCAATATTGCCGGATTATTGTAGATTTTGAGGGACACATATTTAATTTCCTCATGTTACAATTTAAAAAGTTTATTCTTATCTAGTCCTTTATGATTTTTATTCATATTTAGATTTCTTCTCTCTGTGTCTCTGTCTCTATCTCTCTCTGTCTCTCTCTCTCTATTTTGAAATTCAAAACTCCTATTCATCTCTGTTTTTTTTCAGGAGGAATCCTTAGAAATCATCTATTTTGCTAAAGATCCATCTTTTCACTTGAAGTACTATGCTCAGTTTTTTTAGGTAAATTATTCTTGGTTGTAAGCGCATGTCCTTTGCCTTCTACAACAGTAGTGGCTACTAAATAATGTGTGATATGGATTGTGGCTCCCCCATACTTACACCTTGTCTTTCTTGCTCCTTGAAGTATATATGTATTTTTTTAAATTCAAGCTGGAAATACTAGATTTTTGGCTATAATGCTCCTGGGACTTTTCATTTTTGTTTTCAGAATTTGACCACTATATTTTTTTTTTGCAAATACACATATACATATCTACATATATGTTGGAAAACTAAGAGAAATATCACAGGATCATTAATTTTGGAATTGGAATCTCAGAGATTAGCTCACTCCAGTCTAGTAATATACACTATAAATCTCTCTGACCAGTTCTCATTGAGTTTATTTATGTATTTTTAAACATTTCCTGGGGCATGGAGCAAATAATCATGGAAACATCCATACTATTTTGAATTAATTATGGTTATTAAGAAGCTCGTTGTTTTAAGTCAAAATTTGTTTTATTATAACCACCACCAACTCACCTTACTTTGTCCTTTCAAACTTCATAGACATTTTAAATCACTTTTTAACATAAGATTTTTTAAAATATTGAAAAGCAAACATTGTGCTCACTTTTAGGCTTTGTTCACCAGGGTGGGCATGTCTAGTTTCTTAAACCATAACACATAAAATATTGTTTCATGTCCTCTCACTAACCTTTGATGCTTTTTCAATTTGGATTTATTTCAATTTGTCAATGACATTCTTAAAATGTAATACAATGAATTGAATATAATTCTCCAAATGTATCTGACTAATAAAGTATACAGAAGCACAATTATCATTCTTGCTTTGATAAAACAATATTATTAGCATGGTACCTTACTCTTGATTAATGTTAAACTTGTCTCCAATATTCACACATTTACTCCCTCCCCTACATCTCTCTCTCTCTCTCTCTCTCTCTCTCTCTCTCTCTCTCTCTCTCTGTCTCTGTCTCTGTCTCTCTCTCTCACACACACACACACACACACAATAGGTACAACTAAATTATTTGTCCCTTAACTTGGGTTTCTTGTTAGTTGTCATTGATATTTTTAATTTGATATATATGAGTGAAGTAGAGGGAGGATAGATAGCCACTAAGATCCCTAACAACTCCATAATTATGATGCTATGATTTAATGTAGGATTTTACATTAAACCCTATTAAATGTCAAAATTGACCTTATTAGTTTTGATCCAATAATCTATCCTGTGGAAATCTCATTTTGGATTCTGATAGTACCACCCCCTGAATTAGCTGTCTCTCTCTACTATGTGTCAAACACAATTTGATGGAAATAGCTACTGTGTATTTATAGTTATATATTAAAAATGTAAAAAAAAATTTTGTGAAGGACAATTCTACCACAAGGTATCTCTTTCTCAGGTCACAATGACCTGTTAATCAACTGACCATAAATTTGATCACTCAAACATCTGTGAATTCATCTCACTGGAGTATAAAGCAGTCCACTGAAGAATAGAAGGTGTGCCTGGAACAACCTGGGAGCAAGTAGAGGAGGCTACTTCTCTCCTAGAGCATCAATCCCTGTTCTCTAAGACCTGTAGATTGTTACATCTAAGGCCAGGATCCTAAGTACCCCTAGAGAAATCTAAGGTGTATCTTGCCTCCTAGGTACTGTGACATTTGCCCTCTCTTTCTTTGCCTGCTCTTCATCTACCCCTTCTTCCTCTTCCTGTTTTATTGTATATCTAAAGTATTTAAACACTTTGTCTTATTTGAGATACAAAACATTTTAAATATAAAGTGGTATCCACATCCAGAGAGACAACTGATGGACTCTGAATGCAGATCGAAGAATACTATTTTCACTTTATTGTGTGTGTGTGTGTGTGTGTGTGTGTGTGTGTGTTTCCCTCTTTGGGTCTGTTTCTTCTTTCAAAAGATGCCTAATATGGAAATATGTTTTACGTGATTGCACATATTTAACTAGTATCAAATTGCTTATCATTGTGGGGAGAGAGAAGAGGGGAGGAAATTTAGAGCTTAAATTTTTGTAAGAATGAATGTTAAAAAAATTGCCTTTACATATAATCAGAAGAAAATAATTAAAAATAAAACAAAACAAAAACTGCAGTATGCTTTCAGGACACAATATGAATACAAAGTAATTTAGAGGATGGGGGTGGGAACCACTAAAACCTGGGTGAAAAAGAAAAAAAATCTTTTATAAAACATGGCTTTTGATTTGAGCCTTGAAGTTAACCAGGAAGTAAAAGGGAGAAAGCATTTCGGGTAAAGGGGATAGCCATATAGTCATGGAAAAAGGAATTGGAATATAACATATGGGGAATACGAAAAATTAGGTTAGTTTGACTGGAACATATATTTTTTAAAAAATATTATTAATTGACTTGTTTCCTCTGTGAAAATCTCTAAGTACCTAAAAAAATAAAAAAAAAAGTATCTGCAAGACACTGGGGCAAAGCTTCATTCTAATTGTTATATAGCACTAATAATTTATTAAGTTTCTTCCATTTTTGCTCTGTGTTACATTCCTCTATTCACTTGCCCCTTGATACTGACTTCAATTTTGTTTAATCTCTTCTGAATCTTTTTTTTAATTTTTAACTTTCTTCATAATTTTTTTTCTTTTCATCATGTCTAGGAATTCTTAAACTCTAAAATATCCTGAAGTAGAGATAGGTATTTTTCTGAGCAATCACTTTATCCTCAGGAAGAATAAAATCAGTTTTATTTTAACATATGAGAGGCACCATATGGTAGTGGACAACAGAAAGGTGGCCCCACCTTGGATTCATCCTTTTTGTGTGATCATCACCAAGTGACTTAGCTCTCTAACTGTGTTGTTTCTTTGTACTCTCAGATCCTGCACTGGTAGAAGAAATTTCCTTATGGGGAGTCCCTTATACCGTTGAATAACAAATCTAGTCCCTATTCCCATCCCTTGTTGAAATCACAGTTTGTGAAAAACTCTAGCACGTAGATGAAAAACCTGTATTTCACCTAAATAGACTCCCATGGTTTCCATACCTCCTGGATCTCAACTCAGATTAAAGTCCACTGTGGCTTCTTATGACATTTTAAAATGAAAACCATTGAGGAAAATTGCATATTCATCCTATTCATTTGCCACATTACTAAGCTCCTGGCTGCACAAATCATCCTGGATTCATGGACTTTGAGTCAACTAATCCATTATTTTTAGCACTAAGCTACTGCCTGTTGTTTTGCACAGTTAATCTTTAGTTTGTTCCTCTAGTCTAGTCATAAATCCAACCTCCTTAAGGAGACATTAGACATATGTAAAAAAAAAAAAAACAAAGATACCTGTCATCAGAATATTAGAAAATTTGAAATTAGCCTCTATTGGAATCAATTTCTTCAGAACAGCAAGAGTTTTCAGAATAGTTGCACTGATATCCAGTAGTTTAGTCTGGAAAGATAGCATTCCTTCCTTAGTACTGGAAAATGCTGTGACATTCTTCTCTTTTGAACTGGAGAGCAAATTTCTTTGTGGCAAAAGCTTTTGAACTAATTAACAAAAAACACAAAAGTAGGAGTTGGCAGCAATAAAGAAGTTGTTTGCAATTTTTTTTGGGGGGGGGTCCCTGTTACCATCTTACAGTGTGCTTTCAAAAAGCAGGGACTAAACAGACAGCAACTTCAACAGTCCAATATCTGTTAAGCAGGACAAACTACTCATCGTCTCTCCCTGGAGAACTAGTTGCTCTGCTAGGTCTACATATGACTAAGATTACTTCCCATCACAGCATCACCAATTACCATGATATACCTCTTCTTCCTGAATTCAGTAACATGCTTCCTCATACCTCATGCCTTATTACAACTGTCAGTCTTCACCTGGAGTGGTATTTTAGTGTTCCACTGTGGGAATATAATCATACCTGTGGTGATGTGCCAGGGGCTGTGAATTTCTTCTTTACTTTCACATTCTTCTTAGTGACTAATTCTTCTACTCACTCACTTCTTGACATTGGATTGAGTCTCCTTCTGCCTTTAAGAAACTTTTATTCTTTCTGGTTTCCTTCCTGGCTTATTTCATCCAACCTTTCTAGAAGTTTTTTTATCCTTTCAAATTAGCCAGTTAATAGAACCATCTATTAGAGTTTCATGTTAAAGTAAAATTTGTCAAATCTCCCCCTTTCAAATATTTCAGTTAATATTAATTTTCAATTCACATTCATAGTTAAGTCTTATCAGTCTATTGGTTTCTTTAAAATGATCACGAGTGGCATACATACAATAAATACAATAAAATAAAACAATCTTTGACATAATTACAAACAGTAAGATTCTTCCCATGCAAAAAGAAATATTATCTCTATTTTTTTTCCTTTCTAGACATAAAAAGACTTAATAGTTTGTAATTAGTTTCAAGAAATACACTACTGAGTCAAGTTGTGCAGAAATATAGCAAACATCCTCATGGATGTTTCCTTATGGGGAGTCCCTCATACCATTGAATAATAAATCTAGTCCCTTTTCCTATCCCTTGTTGAAATCACAGTTTGTGAAAAATTCTAGCATGAAGATGAAAAACCTATATTTCACCTAAATAGACTCCCATGGTGTCTGATTCTAGTGCACACATCAGAATCTGACAATCATTTTAAACAATTTAAAATATCACTTTGTGTATATTAATAATACACCCTCACTCTGTCATTCATAATTAACTACTTTATTATATGCATATTTTAAAAAGACTGATAACCAAATATCATGACTGTTTAAACTATATTTATGATGTTTATAACCTCTTTGAACATGCCTCCTGAGTGTGTGTATGAGGTTTTAAAAAAAATTATTATCCTTTTTTTTTAACTTCAGGCTTATTACTTAAGTGTGAAAGAAAAAGAAAATTTGGGACATATAATCACAGCTGCATATACCTCTCAAGTACTTTGGGTTATTGTTTTTATGTATATCCCATTACTATGCAAAGTAGATGATTAAAAGCAATGATTGCCTAGAAGGCAAAATGGTACAGTGGAACAAATGAATAGAAAAACATTTATTATTTTCAGGCACTGTGCTAAGGTTTAGGAATACAAGCATAAGGATGTACAAATATGGGTAGATAAAAATGCATATGTGCCTATGCATAAATAAACATATGCATAAAAATACATATGACAAGGAAATTAGAGATGCAAAGCAAAATGGTAAGATCACTCCAACTTTTTACTGAAGAATTTGTCTCAAAGATTATTGTTTTCCATTGAACTTCTCTGAAGTTTTAGTCCAAATTACTTCAGTTCTAAAATAACTTTCTTCCTTTCTATTCAGTGTATTGGCTAGAAAGCAATGTTTTATCCAGAGAAATCAGAAGGAATGGAGACTTCTATCACATGGCAATTGGCAAACATGTTCTTTCCAATGGTGGCAAGGTCAATTTAATGACTTCCCAACACTCCAGTGAAAAAGCAAATGGAGATAGCCAAAAGGTAGTGTGCCATCCTAGAGTATAGGCATAATTTGGTGAATGGCAACCAACAGAACCCAGGGACCCAGTGGTAGGAAACTGAGTTCAGGGTCAGAAATGGAAGCTGGAGCATAGGCAGCAAGGTGCAGAGTTGACAAGGATGTTGAGAGTGTCACCAGCAAATTTTAAACTCAAAGATCTGTACTTGAATCCATGGTACTGCTAGTAACTACTTTTGTGACCTTGGACAAGTGACTTCAACTCTCTAGAACCTCACTTTCCTCATGTATTAGGACAGACTTCTGGAGTACCTTCCAATTCTGAACTTATGATCCTAGAACATAAACAATTAATCATTCATAGAGCTAATGGACTTTAATTCATGCTTATGAAATTCTTATAAATATTAATAGCCAGCACTGAAACTATGTTTTAATATTTGCAAAATTCCTTTACATGTTCTCTCATTTGATGCTAAGAACAATACTATGAGGTAGGTGCTAATATCTAATTCTAGCCAACGCATAATAGGCAACTCTGGACAATCTGAGTGTCATCTGCTCAGTAGCAACGAGAACACAGTGAAATGCAAGTAATTGATTTTCCAAAGCAATATAGTGAGTGGATGTACTGCGGAATTTGGAGCTCCAAATGCGTAGTACTGCTTATTCTGACCACTCTTTGGTTCCTGATAGTTTCTACTCAGTCTAGTTTTTATGGACAAAATCTCCAGAAACAAGGGACTTGCAGGGTCAAGGGGGAAGGCTGCTAGATAGCCTGCTTTACATCTTCCAGTGCTACATAGTTTGTTCTGAGTTCCACTTGAAAGACACAGATGTATGATGATTTGGTATTTTGAGGCCATCAGGATATCTAAGTAAGGAATTCATGTTTTCTAAAATTTAAAGAGTCAAATAATTCTCTGGACTTTCTTCTTAAATTGAGGTGAAGCAAATGTCAACATTTTCTGGGCTGTTGTGGGAATCCTTTGGGTTTTCCTAGTTTTCTTTTTGGGATCTTTTTCAAGAGGCAATTGGTGAATTCTTTCTATTTCTTTTTTGCACTCTGGTCCTAGAAAATCAGGGCAATTTTCCTTGAGAATTTCTTGAAGGATGATTTCTAGGCTCTTTTTTGATCATGGCTTTCAGGTAGTCCAGAAATTTTTAAATTATCTCTCCTGGATGTATTTTCAAACTCAGTGGTTTTTCCAATGAGATATTTCACATTGCCTTCTATTTTTTCATTTGTTTGGATCTATTTTATAGTATCTTGATTCATCAGCTTCCATTTACTCTAATCTAATTTTGAAGTAATAATTCTCTTTAGTGAGTTTTTGAAATTCCTTTTCCCTCTGCCAAATTCTGCTTTTTAAGGCATTTTTCTCATTGGCTTTTTTTTTGTTTGAGCCTCTTTTGCCATTTGAGTTAGTCCATTTTTTAAAGTGTTATTTTCTTCAGTATTATTTTGTGTGTGTCTCCTTTAGCAGGCTGTTGACTTGCTTTTCATGATTTTCTTGCATCCTTCTCATTTCTCTTCCCAATTTTTTTGTTCATTTCTGTTACTTGATTTTCAAAATCCTCCTTGAGCTCCTCCATGGCCTGTAACCAATTCATATTTTTCTTGGAAGCTTTTGATGTAGGAATTTTCACTTTGCTGCCTTCTGGTTCCGTGTTTTGGTCCTTTTTGTCCCCAAATAAGAATTCTATGGTATGATTTGCTTCCTTTGCTTGCTCATCTTGCTAGCTCAATTGACTTTTGAGCTCTTTGCCATGGTAGAACTCTGCTCCCCGAATGGAGAGAGCTATGTCCCAAATTGCTGGGGTTTTCACAAATGTTGTCAGAGGTCTGAGGAGGGTGCCCTCTCTACAGGTATCCCAAGCTCTGCCACACACCCCAGGACCCACCACCCAAGTCTGAAATCCAGATCCAAGCAGATCAAATCAAGAGTAAATACCCTCTGAATGGCCACTTGGTCCTCCTGTGATCTGCAGGCCAGAAGCTCTGGAGGCAGCCATGCAACAGCAGTTGCAGCTGCTGTGTCACCTCCACCTGTAGCCCCAGGGGCAGTGACTGGACTGTGCTCTTCCATCACTTGGTTCCAACAGAGTTCCCCACTGACATTTTACTTTATCTTTGGTGTTTATGGGTTGAGAAGTCTGGAAACTGCCATAGCTGCTGGTGATTCACTCTCCTGAAGTCTGCTCCAGTTGGTATGTGCCACTGGTCAGGATGCCCCGGGGCCAGGACCATGGGGCTCAAGTGGGACTGTGCTTGGATCCCGGATCTAAGCAATAGACCCTTCTTGTTGGCCTGCCAAGTTGCCTTCAGCAGATTTTTTTTTCTGTCACTTTGTGGGTTCTGTACCTCTAAAATTTGTTTAAAGTCATATTTTATAGATTTTGGAGGTGGTTGGAACCAGAGTTGAGTGGAGATTTTGTTTTTATTCCACCATCTTGGCTCCACCCCCTCCTTTGAGTTTTCATCAATGCAAAATTGATTTAGTTGACTGGATCAAAGATTTACTATATTTATTTATTTATTCATTTATTTATTTATGTTCCTTTGTTCCTTTTTTAAACAACCATCTGATTTGGGGCCTCTGCCACCTTAGCTTCCTCTTTCATGGTCAACATTTTATCATTATTTTAGTGATGTGCTTCAATGCCTTGGGAAGAGAGATGTCTTTTAAAAAATCCATCCCCAGGGACAGAGCCAAGATGGCGGAGTAGAAGCAGGACCTCTCTGCTGCTCTGGCTTCCACCTTCCTCAACCCATGTAAAAGGGGACTCTAAAAAATCTTTGGAGCTGCAGAACCCACAAAATGACAGAGAGAAGCTAACCTCCCACTGAGGAGAGCCCAGCAGGCCAGCAGGAATCCAGCTCACCACTCTGGGAGCCGAGCTCAAAAGCCCCATGGCGGGCCTAACCAGCTGGCCAGAGGGACTCCAGATCAGCAGCAGCGGTGGCAGTTTCCAGATTTATCAACACATAGATGCAAAGGACAAAGTGAGAGGCCAGTGCAGTCTGGACTTTGGGACTAGGAAGTGACATTGCGTGGCTTTTACCCCCAGGGCAAGAAGCCACTGAGACTCCGGAACAGCCAGCCAGTGCCACAAGGCAGCTTCAGCTCCTGGCCTGCAGAGTGTAGGGGGACCAAGCACCAGTCTGAGGGTGTAATCGCTCTTACTTTAACCTGCTTGGATCTGCATTACAGTCTAGGGTGGAGATTCTGCGGTGTGTGTCCAGCTTGCCAGAGCGTGCGCAGACCTCAGAGAGGGCACCCACCTAATACCTCCAGCAGCTGAGAAAACCCCAGTGTTTGGGACAAAAGCTCCCCTGTCTGGTGGAAGAGTCCTACTGTGGCAAAAAGCCCAAAAGTCAAGTAATTGAGTGGCAAAATGAGCAGGCAAAGGAAACAAAACAGACAGAAGATTCCAACATTACACTCCTAATTTGGGGACAAAAAGGAGCAAAACATGGAACAGGGGGAAAACAGTGAAGTCAGAACTCCTGCACCAAAAGCTTCAAAGGAAAATACAAGCTGGTTACAGGCCATAGAGGACCTTAAGGAGCAGATAAGAGAAGTGGAGGAAAAATTGGGAAGAAAAATGAGAACAATGCAAGAAAATTATGAAACCAGCCAACACCCTGACTGAGGAAAATAATACCTTAAAAAACAGACGGACTCAAATGGCAAAGCAGACTCAAAAAGGCAATGAGGAGAAGAATGCCTTAAAAAGCCTAATTTGCCAGATGGAAAAAGAATCTCAAAAGCTCAAGGACGAGAATCATTGCTTCAGAATTAGATTGGAGCAAATGGAAGCTAATGACTTTATGAGAAATCAAGATGCTCTTAAACAGATCCAAACAAATGAAACAATAGAAGACAATGTGAAATATTTCATGGGAAAAACCACTGACCTGGAAAATAGATCTAGGGGAGATAATTTAAAAATTATTGGACTACCTGAAAGCCATGACCAAAGTAAGAACCTAGAAATCATCCTCCAGGAAGTTCTCAAAGAAAACTGCCCTGATGTTTTAATACCAGAGGGCAAAATAGAGTTTGAAAGAATCCACTGATCACCTCCTGAAAATGATCCCAAAAAGAAAACTCCTAGGAATATTATAGCCAGGTTCTGGAATTCCCAGATTAAGGAGAGAATATTACAAGCAGCCAGGAAGAAACAATTTGAATATTGTGGAAACACAATCAGTATAATCCATGATCTGGCAGCTTCTACACTGAGGGATAGAAGGGCTTGGAATATGATATTCCAGAGGTCAAAGGAGCTGGGATTAAAACCAAGAGTCACCTACCCAGCAAAACTGAGTATCATGTTTCAGGGGAAAATACAGTCATTCAGTGGAATAGAGGACTTTCAAGGATTCTTGCTGAAAAAACCAGAGTTGAATAGAAAATTTGACATTGAGATACAAGAAGCAAGAGAAGCATGAGAAGGTAAACAGGGAAAAGAAATCATAAGGAACTTATCAAAGTTGAACTATTAACATTCCTACATGGAAAAATAATAATTGCAACTTATGAGACTTTTCTTAGCAGTTGAAGGTATTAGAAATATGTATACATATATGTCTATATATGAGGGTGTATGGCCATATGAATACATATGTGAATGTGTGTATATATGTTTACAGGTATACATAGATAGAGGGCAGAGGACCATTTTAACAGGAAGGGATGATACTTAAAAGGTGAAAGTAAGAGGTGAGAGGAATATAATGAGAAGAGATGGGGAGAGACAGATTGGGGTAAACTATCTCATACAGAAGAGGCAAGGGAAAATGGTTACAATGGAGCGGAAGAATAGGAAGGCAAAAGGGAATGGGTCAACCTTATTCCCATTGAATCTGGCTTGAGGAGGGAGTGAAATACACACTAAATAGGGTATCTCACCCTACAGGGAATAGGAGGGGAAGGAGATGAGAGGGGGGATGGTGGAAGAGAGTGCAGCCTGGGGGGAGGGAAGTTGGAAGCATCCACTTTTGAAAAGGGACAGGTAGAGAATAGAACAAGTGGGAGGTGGGATAGGAGGGAGGGAAATATAGTCAGTCTTTTACAATATATCTACTATGTTATTGTTTTGCATTAGCCACACTTGTACAACCTATACTGAACTGCTTATCTTCCCAGTAAGGGTGGGTGACAAGGAAGGAAAGGAATGAATGTGGAATTGAAAGTTTTAAACATCAGTGTGGTCAGTAAATCCACATCACTCACCATGGGCCTACACTGCCAAGATCAAGAATAGCACCAGTGGGCATGATGACTTTGTTCAGTTCTCTGTAGTGTTCTGAAAGTTGCTTGGTGCCATCTCCATTCTTTATAGGAAAAAGTTTTTCTTTTCTTTTCTTTTTTTTTTTTGTTAAAGTGAACTGGTATAATCAAGCACTGGAATTTCTTTCATCTTCATAACTGAAGAGAATTATCTTTCACTTACCTGGAGACAAGATTGTGTTTTATATCAACTACATCTAACAGTTCTAGTACCTCTAAAGGTTTTCATGTGTCTCTATTCACAGTAATATGCACAGAATTTGTTGAAAGGATCCACACAACTACTGATACCTAAGAGCCAATTATGATTTTTAACTGAATGGCCTAAACACTAATATAAACTTCCATGAATTATCCAAATGTGGCATACTTCAGAGAATTCCCTTAGTTTGGATAGTGCTAAAAGATCCCTAGTGTCCCTGTCCTGAATTTCCCTGTAGAGTTTTACTAATAATCCTATAGGCCAGCCATCAATTCCTTTCTTATTGACTCCATGTTTCAGGTTATTTTTGATGTTCAGTCATTCAGTCATGTCTGACTTTTTGTGACCCCATGAATCACAGCAGGCCCTTCTATCTTCCATTATCTCCCATAGTCTATCTAAGCTTATATTCATTGTTTCTATGACACTATCTATCCATCTCATCCTCTATCATCCCCTTCTCCTTTTGCCTTCAATCTTTCCCAATATCAAGGTCTTTTCCAATGAATCCTGTATTCTCATTATGTGGTAAAAGTATTTAAGTTTCAGGTTTAGTATCTGTCTTTCCAGTGAGTAATCTGAATTAGTTTCTTTAAGTATTTGCTGATTTTATCCCTTTTCAGGCCAAGGGATTCTAAGTTTCATTCAACACCACAACTCAAAAGCACTAATTCTGCACTCAGTTTTCTTATAGGACCAGCTTTCGTGTCATACATTATCACCGGAAAAAACAAGTTTTGACTCTATGGACCTTTGTCAGCAATGTGACATTTCGGCTTTTGCAGTATGCTATTCAGCTTACCCATAGTTTTACTTCCAAGGAGCAAGCATCTTTAATTTCATAATTACAGTCACTATATGCAGTGATATTTAAACCCAAAAATATGAAATCTGATATTGCTTCCTTTTCTTCTCCCTCTATTTGCCAGGAAATGATGGAACCAGTTGCCATGATTTTTTTTAATGTTAAGCTTCAAGCCAGAAGGCCTGACCATTCCTATTCCCTGAGAGCAGAGAATCTGCCATTTCCAGGGAAATAGTTTCCCTTTCACAATGTAACTTTCAGCATGGCTATCTAATACTTTTAAGACTATGTGATGTCCAGTAAGAATTCCTTCAGTATATTTTTGGGTTCAGCTACTCCTCATTGCTTTGTCTTCTTTAGTGTCATTTCAATTACATTCTACATCACACTGGAGACTAAGTTATTTGGGTCCAACAACTGCGGTTCCACTCTCACTGAAGGTGAAAATAGATTATTAAAAAAAAAAAAACTGAAAACATATATTCTATTTTCTTTGCATTTGCAGTCCTACTTTTAGTTCATCTTTTATTGCTATGAGGTGATGTAACTCAATTGAGCTTGAGACAAAACTTTAAAATAACTTAGATTTGCTTCTATTGCATTTAACTGTTTCATATGACTTGAGTATAAGCAGTTACACACTATTCTCTTCCATAAGGCTTAACAAACCAATCTGTTATCTTTTCCTGGATTTTCCTTTTTTCTATTATATCTCTCTTTTTAGTAAGGAGATCAAGAGTTTGTTTAATGAGGAGACTTCAGAGCTTTTAGACCTTTCCATTGTGGGCAATTAGTATGAATCACTGAATTTTTGCCATAAGTTTTAAAAATTAAAGATTTTTTTTTCCATTTCTCAATTACCAACTTCAACTGTACATCTGAATAAATCTGGTTGAAGACGTTTGCATATAGTGTATTATGACTTTTTTTTTGCTTTTTTGGAGGTAGGAGGGCAGGGCAATTGGGGTTAAGTGACTTGTCTAAGGTCACATGGCTAGTAAGTGTGTCAAATGTCTGAAGCCAAATTTGAACTCAGATCCTCCTGACTCCAGGAATGGAGCTCTATTCACTGTGCTACCTAGATGCCCCTAGATAGTGTATTCTGAAATGATTTCCATTACAGTAACTACTTGTTCTCTAAAATGCTATAAATAAATTTCATTTTTTTTCATGATTTCTGGTGCTTCTTTTCTGATAGCTTCTTCCAGATCTCTTCTTGGAAACATAAAATGTATTTTAAAATTTCTGAGCAGTCTAAAATTTTTAATTCCTTTTATTTTACAGTTCCAAGCTATATTTTACAAAATATAATTCTCCCCATGTTCATTTTCACACTAAAGTAACCAAAAATCACAGTATGTGTTGACTTGGTTTGAAGGATCCTCTGAAGTTTTCATGGAACTCTTCAATTTCATCAAACTCTGTAACAGATAGCAGTGGACAAGCTACAATTGTCATTGTGAGGATCTCTTGCACTGAAAGTCCATAAGAGCAAATGTTCCTTGAAATGAAACTTCTTATTGCATTTGGCTTTCCAGTAAACCAATTCTGCCAAGTCTCATGTTTGCCTTTCCAAAAAGAACCTATGAACTATTAGAGGCAGCTGGTGACACAGTGAATAGAGTGCTGAATCTGAAGGCAGGGAGAATTAAGTTCAAATCTGATCTCATATACTTACTTGCTATGAAATCCTGGGCAAGTCATGTGATTACTTTATGCCTCAATTTCCTAACCTGTGAAATATAAATAATAATAAAACCTACCTCACAGGGAAATTGTGAGAATCAAATAACATATTTAAAAACATTTAGCATAGTGTATGGTAAATAGTACACACTATATTTATGCTTATTCCCTTCTGCATCCTTCCATTTAACTGCAACTTTCTTTTGTCTTCTGGTTTTGTGTATCATGAAAATAACAATATTAATAAGTTTACTTCTTCAAATAGTTTAACAATCATAGATTAATATTTGACATTGAAAACATTACTGGAACATTAAAAACTCATTGTACAAATAAGAAATTTGAGGTTCAGAGCTGTTAAGTAATGTGACCATGTTAAGAGAGGTTATAAATATAATTATAAAAATAATAAGAGAGGTGAAAATTGAACCTGTGTTTTTGACACCAAATTCATTACACTATATCAGTTCACTACATCATCATGTTTCTCCACCTGCTAGTAATGATTGACTTTGTACTTGGATAAGCAATATGTCTTTGCAGAGTTAAACTCTTGTTCAACAGCTATTCTTTATTTCTGAAATCAGTATAAAATTCAGCATTTAGGCAAACAATAGGTGAATTGAAGACCTTAGAAATCACCTAGTACAATTTCCTTATTTTATTGAGAAGGAAACTGAGACCTGAACATTTTAAATGATTAACCCAAGGTTACACTGCTAAGAAGTCATAGATAATGGTTTTAATTTAGGTCATCTAACCTCACATGTAGTGTGCTTGCCACAAGAACACATAAGCCCCCCAGTATAAGTGTTCCTTTTTATTTAATGATAATAATGACAATAGTAAAATAATTTAAAAAGTGATATCATGCAATCAGTAAGATGGAGTAGTTGGTTTCAATATGACTTACCTTAACCAAACAGTCTCAAGACAATAAAAATAAAATCAACAATAAATAAAGCTGTATCAAGAAAAAGAAATATGGGGAGGCTTGGTGGTGTAGTTAATAGAGCATCGGCCCGGGAGTCAGGAGAACCTGAGTTCAAATCCGGCCTCAGACACTTAACGCAAAAAAAACTGTTTGTGTGACCTTGGGCAAGTCACTTAACTCCAATTGCCCTCCCCCCACTCCAAAAGGAAAAGAAGACAGAAACAAATATCTCTACTCATCATAAAAATTTCTGAAGTAAGAGTAGATTGAAGTCCAGGGAAAATCAAACATTAATCAATCAATTAATAAACAATTGTTAAGCATTTACCATATGATAGGTACTGTACTTAGTTGTTGTTGTTGTTTGTCATTCATTTCTGAAGGTGACCAATGGTATCATAGAATGATGTGTTTACTAGTGTATGAATTGAATTTACATGAGGCAGAGTTAAACAAAAGTCATCAATTTACTCTCTCTTCCAGTCATTGAAGTTCAATGGCAGAAAGTCAAGATGACTACTGATGGCCAAGGATTTAGTAGATGACCTCAGTGTCTTCAATGTCTGACCAAGATCTAAGCTCACCACTGTGCTTGCTTCAGTTGCTTTCATGGCCATTGGAACAAAGTGCTCTCATCCACACATTCCACCAGGGGAAGTTTTAACATGCATGGGGTAGACACTCCTCTAACTCACCGACAGATTTGTGGCCCATTGGTTACCCTCAACCTGGTTTACCAAGATGGTTTACTGGGGTGTGGCTACTATGCATGCTATAGCTTCTTGGAGCCACAGGTGAGAGCTGAGTGTCAGGTGGACACCAAAGGTAGATAAGCAGCCCTGAAAGGTGTCAGCAAGCCTTCACACCAGAGGTTGTACTCCTTCCTGAATACCCATACATACCACTGTGCTTGGTCCTGGGGATGCAAAGAGAAAAGTACAAAGTGGAAAAATGAAAGAGTTGCTATTTTCAAGAACCTTATGTTCTAGTAGGGGAGAAAAAAATCCAGAAAGTATTTACTCTCTTTGAAGGCTGGGTTGTTTCATTTATTTCTCTCTCTATTTCCATCACTAGTATAAAGCCCAACACATAGCAAGCTATTTATAATTAGGTCCATCAATTTAGCGCTGAAAAGGAGGCACTCTATTACAATTCCTTCACTTTACACATAAGAAAGTTCAGGACTTGTCCAAGGTCTCAAACTTATAGGATCAAAACACAGATTTTAATGCTTGTTAATTCATGTAAACCTAGAATATACAGGATAAATAAAAAATAAAATAATTAGTTTAACTAGAAAAGTGACTAACAGTTTAATGAATGCCAAGAGGTTTTATGAAAAATTGGGTACATGAATGAGATTTTAAAAATGCTTCCATTTAAATCATTTAAAAATTATTCCATTAGGTGGAAGTGAGGAAGGGGCCACTGGGAGTTATTCAGGTACTGGGGACAGTTAGGGCAAAGGCACAGTGAATGTAGATGAAGAGCCATATGAGAAACCGAGGAGCCAATTTGGGTGGCTTGTTGAGTATGGAAAGGTAATTTGTGTTTAATAAAACTAGAAAAAGGAATCTGATGCCCAAAAGAGAAGGGTTTTAAAAAGAGAGATAGGTATTTGATTGTAGAGACAATAGAGAGTCATTGTTTTGTTTTTTATTGTTTTCCCACCTAGGAAAATGACATAGTTAGACAAATGCTTTAGGAAAATCACTTTGATCACTGTGTAGAGGACATTTTCGAGTGGAGAAATTGATATTTAGCACCAAGTAACAAATTATTTGGACCACAGCATCTCATAAAAGAGGATACAAATATGTGGAATAGGTGTATTCAGAAGAAATGGAAGAAATTCCACATTAATGAAATCATCCATCTTTTGAAGTAGTGAAGAAATTCAGAGTCCACTGTAATGGAAAGATACTAGACCTTGGAGCCAGGAAGACATTGGTTCAAGTTATGCCTCTGACACGTACTGGCTCTATGGCCCTGGAAAATGCTCTAACTTAAGTTCTCTGGGCAACTCTATGAAGATTTTAAGTTTCAGATATGATGTAGACCTCCATTGGTAGAGGTTATTTCTTTACCTGAGATTTCCTTACACCAGTGAATTCACATGTCTCATCTCCATCTTTCTCCCTAAAGAAACTAAAATAGTGATAGTTTAATATTTTATTAAAGCATGAGTATAAAGTTATTCTTGAATGTGTTAAACTTTCAAAAAAAAATTTTACATAAAGGGAAAGTAGAAAAAATGCTACGTGTCTTTGCCAATTACCAAATGAAAGTCTAGTATAGTTTTTTCGAGTCATTCTATTGCAGGAGTGATTTCTATTTAGTCAACTGGTTCCAAGGAAACCACATTGTAACAGAACTTGCCATTAACCAAATTAGGAAAAGCTTGGTAAAATCTTGCATGCCCTGTAATTTGCATATAAAACATTTAGCTGAATTATATTAAGTGAGCTCTACAATGCATACAAAGACTTCCTATTTTCTTTCTTTTTAAAATAAGGATTATCTACAAAGTGAGTCTGATAGGAATAAAAATGATAATGTTTTAAGTACATGATATTAGTGAATATCAATGCTATGGGCTGCAAGGCACTTCGAAGGTTCACATAATTTGAATAAATTAGTCTCTTAACTTGAAATGAAAAAATAATAGTTAATCTATTTGTAGAAAATTATTCTTTTTTGATTTCTTAGTTTTATAATTACTAAAAGGCCAGATACTTCTCAGATTCATCAACCAGTTTTTTTTCAGAACAGTAAGGATTTTTCACTATATGTAAGTGACATTTTTAAATCTGTGAATATCCCCATTACTCTATTTCTTTTTTTAAAGTATTTTTCTTCTTTTTTAATATGCATTTGTTTTTAAAATATTGAGTTCCAGATTTTTTTCCCTTCTTCCCTCCTCACCTACCCCCACTGGGAAGATAAGCAATTCAATATAAGTTGTACATGTGTAAGGTATGCAAAACATTTCCATAGTAAGTATATTGTGAAAGACTAACTATATTTTCCCCCATCCTATCCCACCCCTCACTTATTCTTTTTTTTTTCCTTTGACCCTGTCCCTTTTCAAAAGTGTTTCCTTCTAACTACTCTCTACCGCAATCTGCCCTCCCTTCTATCATCCCCCCTCTTATCCCCTTTCCCCCTATGTTCCTGTAGGGTAAGGTACCCAATTGAGTGTGTATGTTATTCTCTCCTTGAGCCAAATTCAATGAAAGTAGAGTTGTCCCATTCCCTTTTACCTTCCTGCTCTTTCCCTCCACTGTAACAGTTTTCTCTTGCCTCTTTTATGAGAGATAATTTAGCCTAATATACCTCTCCCTTTCTCCTTCTCCCAATATATCCCTCTCTCATCTTTTAATTTTATTTTTTAAATATCATCCCTTCATATTCAATTCATCCTGTGTCCTCTGTCTATGTATACATGTACATACATAAGTACACCCTCACATATATATTTATACACACCTACACCCTCGTACACATACATAGATATTCCCTTCAACTGTCCTCATACTGAGAAGTCTTATGAGTTACAATTATCATTTTTCCACATAGGAATGTAAATAGTTCAACTTTAATAGTTCTTTATGATTTCTTTTCCCCATTTACCTTCTCACGCTCCTCTTGTTTATTGTATTTTAAAGTCACATTTCTGTTCAGCTCTGTTTTTTTTCATCAAGAATGCTTGCAAATCCTCGGTTTCACTGAATGACAATATTTTTTCTTGAAGCATTATACTCAGTTTTGCTGGGAAGGTGATTCTTGGTTTTAATCCTAATTCCTTTGACCTCTGGAATATCATATTCCAAGCCCTTCAAGCCCTTAATATAGAAGCTGTTAGTCTTGTGTTATCCTGATTGTGTTTCCACAATACTCAAACTGTTTCTTCCTGGCTGCTTGGAGTATTTTCTCCTTTACCTGGGAACTCTGGAGTTTGGCTATAATATTCCTAGGAGTTTTCTCTTTGGTGTTTTTTCTAAGAGGAAATTGGTGAATTATTTCATTTTCTATTTTGCCTTCTGGTTCTAGAATATCAGGGAAATTTTGCTTAATAATTTCTTGAAAGATGGTGTATAGCCTTTTTTTTAAATCATGGCTTTCAGGTATTCCAATAATTTTTAAATACTCTCTCCTGGACCTATTTTTAAACTCAGTGGTTTTCCCAATGAGATATTTCACCCTGCCTTCTATTCTTCATTTGTTTGGATCTGTTTAACAGCATCTTGATTTCTCATAAAGTCATTAGCTTCTATTTACTGTAATCTAATTTTGAAGAAATTATTCTCTTCAGGGAGATTTTGGAATTCCTTTTCCCTCTAGCAAATTCGATTTTTTAAGGCATTCTTCTCCTCATTGGTTTTTGGGCCTCTTCAGCCATTTGAGTTAGTCTATTTTTTAGGGTGATATTTTCTTTAGTCAGGCTGTTGACTTGCTTTTCTTGCTTTTCTTTCATAATACTCATTTCTCTTTCCAATTTTTCCTCCACTTCTCTTACTTGGTTTTCAAACTCCTTCTTTAGCTCTTCCATAGCCTGTAACCAATTCATATTTTTCTTGGGAGCTTTTGATGCAAGAGTTCTGACTTCATTGTCTTCCTCCCATTCTATCCCTTGATCCCTTTTGTCCCTGAAAAAGGAATCTACGGTAGGATTGTATTTCCTATGCTTGCTCATGTTGCCAGTCAATTACTTGACTTTTGAACTCTTTGCCACTGCTTTCAGATTGCAGAGATCTATGTCCCAAATCACTGGGGTTTTCACAGCTGCAGGAGCAATGTGTAGGGTGCCCCTCAGCAGCCCCCACAGGCTTTGGCACCTGGCCATACACTCCAGGTCGCTCCATCAAAGAACGGAATCCAGATTCAAGCCAGTTAAAGCAAGAGCTATTACCCTCTGAATGGTTGCTTGGTCCCCGTACAATCTGCAGGCCAGGAGCTCCTGAGGCAGCCATGTGGTGTAGCCGCCACTGTGCCTCCACTGCTTCTCGTCCCAGGGGCAGGGGTCGGACCCCACTCTTACTTCCACCCCTGTTCCAACAGAGTTCCACACTGACCTTTTACTTTGTCTTTGGCATTTATGGGTTGAGAAGTGTGGAAACTGCCATAGCTGCTGGTGCTTCACTCTCCTGAAGTCTGCTCAGGCCACTGCTAGTTGGGGCTGCCCTCGGGCTAAAACTGCACTGTTAACATGGGACTGGACTTGGCTCCAGCTCATTGAAATATTCCCTTCCTGCCAGCCTGCCAGGTTGCCTTCAGCAGGAGATTTGCTTCTCTCTTTCACTTTGTGGGCTCTGTAGATCTAAAATTTGTTTGGAGTCATTTTTATTGGAGGAGGTGGAAGCCAGAGCCTCAGGGAAGTCCTGTTTCTAGTAACTCTGCCATCTTGGCTCCACCCCCCATTAGTCTATTTCTTACTCATTTTAAATATAAAAATGACTCAGAATTATGTAAAGTAATAGAAAGGAGATTCATAACAGTGTGCTCTGCTTGTTTGAAAGATGTGTCTAAGTGTTTAGGTAGAAAAGTGAAATCTTTATATTTATTTTGGCATTGTATACATTATCCTTTGAAAATCAGAAGCATTTGTGGCAACAGTTGGTCAAAATAATGTACTTTCTTCCTCTATCTCTTATTCACTGTATCTATTCCTAAAGGCGTACGTAAGCTGATTTTGATAACAGAGATCTAGTGAGAAGACAGATGGGACAAAGGACATCTAAAGTTACTAAAGGTGGCAAACCCTACTTATTTAACAAAAACTTCATGGAAAACTGGAAATTCATCTGGAAGAAATTAGTTTTAGAAAAGCACTATATCCCAAATATTACAATAAACTATCACAAGTATAGTTGGTCAAAACATAAAAAAAAAGATCATAATAAAGGGGGGGGGGTGATAAGGAGAAGACATTTAGAAAAATGGTCCAGGAAGAATTCTTATCTACACAAGGGATAAAGGTAATAGTAGAAAGATGAATGTGTGTGTGTGTATGTGAAAAGCTTTTGTACAAAGGTAATCAACATTTAGAACTCTAAAAGAAGGTGCTGATTTTTTTAAAACAAGATATTTATAGCAAGTATCTCTGTTAAATATCAAATATATAACAGAGATGGGAAATTGATACAGATGTTTAAAAATAAGAGCCGTTCCTAAACAGATAAGAGGTCAAATGATGTAAACAACTGTTTTTCAAACAAAAACTATTAACAAGCAAATGAAAGATTGTTCCCAAATATTAATAATAAAATAAAGGCAAGCTAAAATAACTGTGAAGATTCCCCTCACACCTGTTAAATTGTCAAAGATGCCAAAAGATAAGAATGACAAATGCTGCAGAGGTTCTGGGAAAATAATACTACATATTCACATAATCTCACCACAGATATGAATTGAACTATTTAAAACCACACCTTAAAAGTGATTAAACTGTACATATCTTTGATATTGTAATATCACTACACATTCTTTCCTCTTATCTATATCTAAAGTATTATGTGGAGATGATAGATGGATAGATAGATAACAGTTAACTTTCTCTTTATATAGATATGTACATATATACACATATGTGGTTATATTACAGTAGCACATTTTTAGTAACAACTGAAGCAAAGTGTGTGTATACATATATTCATATACACATATCTATAATTAAAAGTTGTTTTCCCAGTCAAGCCGCATGACTGGGAGAACAACTTTTAATTAAAACAATAATCCTGTAATGCATAATTTCTTTTAAAGATTTCTAGGGGGCAGAGTCAAGATGGCAGAGTAGAAATAGAACTTCCACTGGGCTCCTGCTTCCACCTCCTCCAATTTATGTAAAAGGTGACTCTGAACAAATTTTGGAGCTACAGAAACCACAAAATGACAGAGAGAAGCTAACCTTCCACAGCAGACAGTCCAGCAGGCAGCAAGAAGCAGCCAGCACAGCAATCTGGGAGCTGGGCCCAGCCCTGTGGAAGCCAGAGGTTTTAGCCTAAGGGCAGCCACAACCAGCTGCTGGCTGGAGGGACTTCAGATCACCAGCAGCTGTGGTGGTTTACAGAACTATCAACCCATAGATGCTAAGGACAAAGTGAGAGGTCAGTGCAGTGTGGACTTTGTGAACTGTGAGTTTGGCAGTGCAGTCCAGCCTTTAATCCTTAGAGGGAGAAGTGGCTGAGGTTCTGTGGCCATGCAGCTGCTGCCACATGGCTACTTCAGAACTCCTGGTTTGTAGATTATAGGGGAACCAAGCAACCAGTCTAAGGGGTAATCATTCTTACTTCAACCTGCTTGGATCTGGATCACTGTCTTGGGTGGAGGTCCTGGGGTGGGTGAACAGTGAGCATGTGGAGGCTTCAGAGAGGGCACCCAACTAACAGCTCCAGCAGCTGTGAAAATCTCAGTGATTTGGGACAAAGCTCCCTCCTCTGGTAACAGAGTTCTACTGTGGCAAAAAGCGCAAAAGTCAAGTAACTGAGTGACAACATGAGCAAAGGATGGAAGCAAGGCAAGCACAGCGGTCTGACACTGGATTCTTTTTTTGGGGACAAAAAGGATCTAGGCATGGAAGAGGAGGAAGACAACAAAATCAGAACTCCTGCATCAGAAGCTTCCAAGAAAAGAATAAGCTGCTTACAAGCCATAAAGGAGCCTAAGAAGGATTTTGAAAAACAAATAAGAGAAGTGGAGGAAAAATTGGAAAGAGAAATGAGAATGATGCAAGAAAATTATAAAATGAAAGTGAACAACCTGACTGAAGAAAATAACACTTTAAAAAATAGACTAACTCAAAAGGCAAAAGAGGCTCAAAAAGCCAATGAGGAGAAAAATGACTTAAAAAGCTGAATTTGCCAGATGGAAAAAGAATCTCAAAAGCTCACTGAAGAGAATCATTCCTTCAGAATTAGATTGGAGCAAATGGAAACTAGTGACTTTATGAGAAATCAAGACACTATTAAACAGATCCAAACAAATTAAAAAAGAGAAGGCAATGTGAAATATCTCACTGAAAAAAACCACTGACCTGGAAAATAGAGCCAGGAGAGACAATTTAAACATTATTGAAGTACCTGAAAGCCATGATCAAAATAGAATCCAGAAATCATACTTCAAGAAATTCTCAAGGAAAATTGCCCTGATATTTTAGAACCAGAGGGAAAAATAGAGGTGGAAAGAATCCACCAATCAACTCCTGAAAATGATCCCAAAAAGAAAACACCTAGGAATATTATAGCCAGGTTCCAGAATTCCCAGATCAAGGAGAAGATATTACAAGCAGCCAGGAAGAAAAAATTTGAATACTGTGGAAAAACAATCAGGATAACACAGGATCTAGCATCTTCTACACTGAGGGGTCTAAGGGTTTGGAATATGATATTCTAGAGGTCAAAGGAGCTGGGATTAGAACCAAGAATCACCTGCCCAGCAAAACTGAGTATCATGTGTCAGGGGGAAATATGGTAATTCAATGGAATAGAAGACATTCAAGCATTCTTTTTTTTTTTTTAAAGCAACCGGGGTCAAGTAACTTACTCAAGGTTACATGGCCATTTATTTATGGGTGTGGTGCTAAGTATCTGAGCCCAGATTTGATCCCCAGGTCATCCCGACACTGGAGTTGGTGCTCTTACTCACTGAGCCACCTGGCCACCCCTCAAGCATTCTTGATGAAAAACCAGAGTTGAACAGAAAATTTGACATTGAGATACAAGAAGCAAGAGAAGCATGAGAAGGTAAACAGGGAAAAGAAATCATAAGGAACTTATCAAAGTTGAACTATTTACATACCTACATGAAAAAACGATAATTGCAACTTATGAAACTTTTCTCAGTATGACAATAGTTGAAGGGAATAGAAATGTATATATGCACATGTATGTATACATACATATATTTGTCTATATGTACGTATACATGCATATGTCTATATAGGATAGTATATGGGCATAGGAATACATATGTGATTGTGTATATATGTGTACAGGTATACGTAGACAGAGGACATAGGACCAGTTGAGTAGGAAGGGATGATACTTAAAAGGTGAAATTAAGAGGTGAGAGAGGAATATAATGAGAGGAAATAGGGAGAGATAGAATGGGGTAAATTATCTCATATAGAAGAGGCAATGGAAAACTGTTACAATGGAAGGGAAGAACAGGAAGGCAAAAGGGAATGAGTCAACTTTATTCTCAATGAATTTGGCTTAGGGAGGGAATGCCATACACACTAAATAGGGTATCTCACCCTCCAAGAGAGTAGGGGGGAAGGGAATGAGAGGGAGGGATGATGGAAGGGAGGGCAGGCTGGGAGGGAGGGAAGTTGGAAGCACCCACTTTTGAAAAGGGACAGGATCAAAGTAGAGAACAAAACAAGTGGGGGGTGGGATGAAATGGAGGGAAATATAGTCAGTCTTTCACAATATATCAACTATGGAAATGTTTTGCATAGCTACACATGTAGAAGCTATATTGAGTTGCTTATCTTCCCAGTAAGTGTGTGTGAGGAGGGAGGTATGGAAAGACTCTTGAATTCAAAGGTTTAAAATCCAATATTTAAAAATCTATATTATTATTATTTTCATTATTATTATTATTATTATTATTTTATATGTAGCTGAGAAATAATATATACAGGCACTGGGGCACAGAGATTCATTATGTCCTACTGGAAAGTCAGAGGGAGATGGGGGAAGAGATGGGAGAGAGCAGATTGGGGGAGGGGATTTCCCTTGGGATTGCTGTTTTGGGTTGGTGGGTAGGGGAAAATGGGGAGAACATTTTTAACTCAAAATCTTGTGGAAATGAATGCTGCAAACTAAAAAATAAAAATAAATAAATAAACTATAAAAACATTTTAAAAAAAGGTTTCTGACCTCTGATCAGTACAAATACCAATCAAGACTTCAGAAGACTGAGGATTATACATACTTTCTATCTCTAATTGGAGAAGTTAATGAAAAAGAGATGTATGGAAGGAAATAGACATTATCAGACAATGCATGTCTTTCTGTGCTCTACTAAGTTATATTTTCTTGGTAAAAAGGAATGTTTCTCCAATAGGGGGTGAAGTGACTTAATAGGAAATTAACAAGGTGTAAAAATACCAAGGAAAACAATAATAAAAATGACATTTTAAAATATTAGAAAAGGACACAGAGGACACATTGATTATCAATACCTTATTTAATATATAATTTGTGTTTTAATTATTTTTAATAATCAGATATATTCTTCTTTCTCCCATTTATTCCCACTGACAGGAAACAGGGAGGGAGGGAGGGAAGGAAGGAAGGAAGGAAAGAAGGAAGGAAGGAAGGAAGGAAGGAAGGAAGGAAGGAAGGAAGGAAGGAAGAAAGGAAGGAAAGAAGAAATAGTATATCATATAAGCGGAGTTAAGCAAAATAAATCTCCATGTTGGCCACATCACAAATACACGCAAAGAAATGCTGTTTTTTATTTTTATTCTGCATATTAATCCATTACCTTTATGTTGATAAAATGAATAATATTCTTCATTCGTCTTCTCAAACTAACATTGATAATTTGTTTACTAAAATTCTTAAATCTTTTAGAATTTTCCATTTTTCCAATACCAATGTTAGAATACAAATTGTCTTCTTGGTTTTGTTTACATAATTCTGTACTACTTCATAAACATCTTGCCATGTATCTTCAAAATCTTCATTTTAAAATAAGGACAAAAAAATAAACAGGACAAAATTTAGTTTTTTATATTTTGTTCCTTTTTCATATTTTAGATTGTTTATTTTTATCATAAAGTTCACATTAATTTTTTTTTTAAGTTGAAAAAGGAACATGTAGAAAGAGCCTCTTCCTTTTATATGTAGTAGCTACTCACATTTAGTATCTCATTCCTAACATGTAGCATAGCATAGTAAGTGTCTTGTAACAATAATAAACAGTTTAAACACCCTCTCCTTTTCCTACCTAGCCTATTCTTCAGAGATTTGAAGGGTATGAAGAAATGAAATTAACATTAAATATGCCTAGTGAGCTATAAATATTGTTTGCTCTGGGTAAGAGGACCAATGGGTATTTTCAGGGTTATATTAATGAAGCATGCTTCAATTATATTCTCTTCCTAGACTGCTTACTGGGGTAATAATGAGATGCATGCTGAAGCTATCATAATGACCCTGAGGGGCTCAACAAACCATTTAATTGGTATTGGGGTAGATATTGGATATTATTTGAGAAGATTGGAAAAGCAGCTTATTAAAGATGGACCTGGACTTCTAAAATGCTCACGATTTCTCCCTTCAAAGTGAGCAGTCTCAAAATGTTCAATAACAGAGTTTTTCAAACACTTTGTTGGTTAAAGGAATAAAAAAACAAGTAACTCATCCCATCAGAAATGAAAGCATATCAGAAATGATACAGCAATTATTAGGTATATTATTTTGGAGGATTAGAAGAGATGAGGTTGACTAAAATTATTCAAAGTCCATTCTGAACAGTTAAATATTTGGACAAATGTGGTACAGCTATCTGTTTCATGCCTCTGTTTTTTTTTCCATTCCAAAATAGTTGATAACTTGCTTTTACAGATATGTAAAACACCAAAGGCTCTACACAATTTATCAATCTGTCAAATTCAGAAGTGATGTAATAAGAGGTTTTAAAGTTAATAGATATATGGCAATATTTGAAGTCAGATTAAGGTCAGGTAATATATATTAGCACAGGAAAACACATAAAAAACAAAATCTCAGAATTGGATATAACCTCAGATGTCATTTAGTCTAACCTATACTTGAAAAGAAATAAAATCTACATAATTTACAAATCGTAATTATCCAAAAAAAAATTTGAAGATTTCCACTCTTGTCCATGGTAGACTATTTCAGCTTTGGACATTTTTAATTACTTTGTGTGAGTATGCACATGTGTGTATATGTGTGTGTGTGTCTGTTTTCATTAAATCAAAACTGTATCTACTTCTTTGCAACCCATTTCTCCTACTTCTATCCTTTTGTCCCAAAAAGATTAAGTTTAATCTCTCTCTCAAACTTTATAGTTTTTCAAACACTGGAAGGCTGCTTGAATATTCCCTCTTTTTATTTTGGGATAAAAATTCCTGTTTATTCAACTGATATATATGTGGAATGATCTGTAGTTCTTTTATCATTTTAGTTGTCCCTACTGAATCTGTTCTCATTTTTCAGTATTACTTTTAAAACATGCAGCACAAACCTGAACACAATAGCACAGATATCGTTTAACCAAAGAAACAATAACCTTCCTTATTCTGGGCAGCTCTATTAATGTAGCAGAAAATCACATGAGCTTTTGGATGACAGATCACACTATTTTTACTATTCTTCTGCCTTATTATTCTGTGTTGATCTAGTCGATCCTAGTTCTTGAAGGATATGTCAATAGAATTCATATTCTGTCAGATCTTTTTAAGCTGCAGAAAGATTTGGGTGACATATTATATGTCTTTTATTTGAAAAGCAGCCTAACTAAATTTGTGGATGAAACTTCTCAGGGAATTTAGTTTGTCATTCAAGTAACTATTGAACTCTGTCCACTATCATAAAGCATTTGTATTTGAGTCAGTAGAGGGAATAAGCACATTGATGAAATCATAAATTCATAAAGTACTAAGCTGCTCTATCGATTAATATCGAATTTAAAGTTTACTAAATTCATTGTATTTTTTTTCACAAAAGTTTATAGTCACATCTCTTCCATCTTAAAGAATTAATTTCTTGAGTTCATGTGTAGGACTTTATATTTACATTGATAAATAAGATAACAGAACCCTATAAACTTGAAATGGGGAAGCAGGAATGACAATGATATCTGCATATGTTTTGGGATTTTTTGATTTTTTTGTTGTTCAGGAGAGACTGAATTATAAGGAACAACTAATATAAAGAATTCAAAGAAATATGGAAAGACACATAAAGTAAGGTGCTGAATGAGGAATGTAGAGCTAAAATGACAATTTATGTAATGACTAAAACATTTATGAAAATAACATTAAATGGCAAAAAAAACTGATTTTCAAAACTAATGAACAAAACTAGTATATACACTAAATTTAAAACCCAAACCCCCTTTTTTTCTTTTAAAAAAATGAAAATTACAAATTTAAGGTTATTTTGGTACCAGTTACAACCACCATTGTGTAATTTTGTCTAAATGATCTAGGAAATAATACTTTGCATTTAGGTGATTAGGATTGTCTGCTATGAAAAAATAAAATATCAATAGGCAAAAATAGTATGAAATTGGAGATCTAGAGGAAGGCCTTCCCTGATTGTTTTCTTTAAAGTGACCTTATTTTTTTCCTTCCTTCCTTCCTTCCTTCCTTCCTTCCTTCCTTCCTTCCTTCCTTCCTTCCTTCCTTCCTCCCTCCCTCCCTCCCTCCCTCCCTTCCTTCCTTCCTTCCTTCCTCCCTCCCTCCCTCTTTTCCTTGCTTCTTCCCTTCCTCCCTTCCTTCCCTTCTTTTTTGGAATTTTTTTATGTTTATTTTAGTTTATAACATTCCTTTCCACAAGATTTTGAGTTACAAATTTTCTGCCCATCTGTCCCCTACCCACCTCCCTAAAACAGTGATCCTACTGAACACCTCCTCCCTCAGTCTGCTCTCTCCTGTAACCTCCCCCAGGCCCCTCCAACTTTCCAGTAGGGCAAGATGAATCTCCATACCCCAATGCCCATATATCTTATTTCCCAGTTGCTTGTAAAATAATAATGACATTTTTTTTAACATTTCATTTTAAAACTTTGAATTCCAAATTCTTTCCCTACTTCCCTCATCACCCACCCTTACTGGGAAGATAAGCAATTCAATATAGATTGTACATGTGTAGTTACACAAAACATTCCCAAAGTGGATATATTGTGAAAGACTGACTATATTTCCCTCCCTCCTATCCTACATCCCACTTGTTCTATTTTATACTTTGACACTGTCCCTTTCCAAAGTGTGTGCTTCTAAATACACCCCACCTCATTCTGCCTTCCCTTCTATCTTCACCACTCTTATCCCCTTTCCCTCTACTTTCCTGTAGTGTGAGATATCCAATTTAGTGTGTATGTTATTCCCTCCCTAAGCTGAATTCAATCGGAGTAAAGTTGACCAATTCCCTTTTGTTTTCCTGTTCTTCTCCTCTATTGTAACCATTTTCTCTTGCCTCTTTTATACAAGATAATTTACCTTATTCTATCTCTCCCTATCTCTTCTCATATATTCCTCTCTCACCTCGTAATTTTATTGTAAAAATATCATCCCTTCCTACTCAATTCATCTGGTGCCCTCTGTTTATGTATACCTGTGCACATACATACATACATATATATATATATATATACACTCAAATATGTATTCATAAATACATATACCTTCCTATATATACATATACATGTAAGTATACTTACACACACACACACACACACTTATATTCCCTTCAACTATCCTCATACTGAGAAAAATTTTGTAAGTTACAATTATTGTTTTTCCATGTAGGCATGTAAATAGTTCAACTTTGCTAAGTTCCTTATAATTTCTTTTCCCTGTTTACCTTCTCATGCTTCTCTTGCTTCTTTTATCTGAATGTCAAATTTTCTATTCAATTCTGTTTTTTTCATTCAAGAATGAAAGTCCTCTATTTCATTGAGTGACCATTTTTCCCTCTGAAACATTATACTAAGTTTTGTTGGGTAAGTGATTCTCCTTTGACCTCCAGAATATCATATTCCAAGCCCTCTGATATCTTAACATAGAAGCTGGTAGATCTTGTGTTATCCTGATTGTGTTTCCACAATATTCAAATTATTTCTTCTTGGCTGCTTGTAATATTTTATACTTGATCTGAAACTCCAGAACCTGGCTACAATATTCTTAGGAGTTTTCTTTTTGGGATCTTTTCCAAAAGGTGATCAGTGAATTCTTTCAATTTCTATTTTGCCCTCTGGTTCTAAAACATCGTGTCAATTTTCTTGAGAATTTCTTGAAGGATGTTTTCTAGGTTTTTGGTTTTTCTTTTTTTATCGTGGCTTTCAGGTAGTACAATAATTTTAAAATGATCTCTCCTGGATCTATTTTCCAGGTCAGTGGTTTTTCCAGTGAGATATTTCACATTGCTTTCTATTTTTTTCATTTGTTTGGATCTGTTTTATACTACCTTGTTTTCTCATAAAGTCATTAGCTTCCATTTGCTTCCATATAATTCTGAAGGAATTATTCTCTTCAGTGAGCTTTTGAAATTCTTTTTCCATCTGGTAGATTTGGCATTTTTAGGCATTCTTCTCCTCATTGTCTTTTTAGGCCTCTTTTGCCATTTGACTTAGTCTATTTTTTAAGGTGTTATCTTCTTCAGTCAGGTTGTTGACTCTCTTTACATGATTTTCTTGCATCATTCTCATTTCTCTTCCCAATTTTTCCTCCACTTCTCTTACTTGATTTTCAAAATCCTTCTTGAGCTTCTCCATGGCCTATAACCAATTCATATTTTTCTTGAAAGCTTCTGGTGCAGGAGTTCTGACTTTGGTGTATTCCTCCTGTGCTATGCTTTGATCCTTTTTGTCCCCAAAAAAGGAATATAAAGTTTGATTACTGTGCTTGCTTTACTTCCTTTGCTTGCTTATGTTGCAACTCATTTACTTTAGTTTTGAGCTCTTTGCAAAGTACAACTTTGCTTCCAGAGAAGACAGTTTTGTCCCAAATCACGGGGTTTTTTTCAGCTGCTAGAGCTATTTGTTGGGTGCCCTCTCAGCATTCCCCACTAGCTTTGGCTCACTTGTGACACACCCCAAGATCTCCACCCAAGACAGTGATCCAGATCCAAGCAGGGGCTGCTTGGTCCCCCTACAATCTGCAGGCCAGGAGCTCTGAAGCAGCCACGTGGAGGTGGCTACACAGCCACAGCACCTCCACTGCTTCTCACCCCGGGGTCAGGGACCAGATGTGGTCCTTCCCCCTGCAGTTCAAACAGAATTCCACACTGACATTTTACTTTGTCTTTGACATTTATGGGTTGATAATTCTGGAAACCGCCCCAGTTACTGGTGATCCACTCTCCCAAAGTCCGCCTTAGCCCCTGCTAGTCAGGGTCACCCTGGGACTAAAACCATGGGTCTGGGCTCTGCTCCCAGCATGCTGTGATGGACCCTTTCTGTAGGTCTGTCAGTCAGCTTTCAGTGGGAGATTTGTTTCTATTTGTCATTTTGTGAGTTCTGTAGCTCTAAAATTTGTTTAGAGACATATCTTATAGGTATTTGAGGTGGTTATGGGAGGAGCTCACAGAGTTTTCCTGTTTCTATGCCACCACCTTGACCCAATATTCTTCCTTTTTGCCTTCCTTCCTTCCTTCCTTCCTTCCTTCCTTCCTTCCTTCCTTCCTTCCTTCCTTTCTTCCTTCCTTCCTTCTTTCCTTCCTTTCTTTTCTGACTTTGAATGCTTTTTATGTATTTCCTATTATATACTATACAGAATTTAACAATACTTTAAATTATTGTTCTCTATGATTGGTATAATGGGACTCTGGGATATAAAGATTTGTATTTTGCCCCCATTTCTAATTATACTTTTCCTTTTCTAGTTTTTTTTAAGGGCATGTGCACAAGTGGTAATTAGGCCTATCCATCTCCCTTTGAGGTGGCTTTCTTCTCTGTGTTTGTGAACAACCATTGGGATTTATTTACATATTAGGAAACCCAGACTTATTGAGGCTAAGTGACTTGACCATGGTCAAAGAGAGGAATTTTCTAAGGTGACATTACACCTAGGCCTCCTGACCAGCACTATTTCCAATCCATCACACTGCCTCTCCAAAAGTCCATGTCCATAGGGAAAAACAAAACAAAAACACAGAATAAACCAAACAAAATGCACAAAACTCATCTCAAGCTTAACTTTCTATATTTTTCTATTTTCTTTTATCTTTTTTTGAAACATATTTTGTATTTCACAGAGGTACTGTGAATTTCCTTTGAACATCCATGTATTCAGAGTGTATGCATTAGGTATATTCTTATTCTATATATGTTTATGAGATCTCTTTCTTTAGAATATAAGCTTCACAAAGGAAGACCTATTTCATTTCTTTGTGTCCTTGGAAATTAACAGATTACTTGGAATATATAATAGGTGCTTAATAAGTGCTTGTTAATTGAATTATTAATGAGCAAAATGTAGGTTCCTTTTCATGTCCTATACATTTTTAATATTCCACTGAAAAGAAAAAAGGCTATTAACAAAGATGCTATTCTCAGCTACTTGTTAACATCTCCCATTCATAAAAGTCTATATCCTAAATGGTCTATAACACAAAAATAATTGCAAAATTTCTTATTGTAATATCTTTGACAAATGATTCATGTGTGACTCGTGCATGAACCTTTGTCAAAATCCTATATAATGCAAACCATCCAGAAACTGGGATAAGAACCACTCCTTCTTTCTGACTCTCTACCAAACAACTTAATACATTTATTTCTCAAACTATTTTAGATTTTTGGCTGTGTTCTTTTGAATGACAATTGACAGTATGGTGCAGTGTAAAGAACACTAACTATTGAATCATCTGGGTTGTACAGAGTTCTAGACCTAGAGTTAAGAAGACCTGAGCTCAAATCTAAACAACTTAATAGTAGCATAACTCTGGGCAAATCAGAACTTGTACTTGTCTCTTTTTTTTTTAATATGAAAAAAATAATCATAATATTAACACCCTCTGAGCAATGCTGCAACAATAAAATGAGATAATAGTTTTAAAGTTCACTGTGATGCATTAAGTTCTATATTAATGCTAGTTATCATTTTCATTTTTATTAATCATAAGTCCTATTTTCAAATACCATTTTATGTCACTTGCTACCTGAATAATATTTATTAAGATACTTAACTTAGTTCTGTCTGAGCTTCCTCATATGTAAAAAGGGAGGTTAAAAAGATCATTTATGTGGGTTCTTCTACCTTTAATTCTATGGATAGCAATTAAAATGTTTAGAATGATGTTTTCCCACCTTTCCCCAACACCTTTTATAAGAAATGAGTCAACAAAGAAATATTTAAGTCTGATAGATATGAAGACTGTAATCAGCCAGTTCTGATTCTCCCTGATATTCAGAAATAAAACCTGGTAAAGCAATCAGTAAAGCAACTATATAAAAGTTATGGGGATACAGTGATGGGCTAAAATTTGTACATGGGGCTGCGTACAATCCACCCGTAATGCCCTGCAGTTTTGTTGAGCAAGTATATGCGTATATGATTTATTGATGTTTTTTTTCCTAGATTTTGCTATAAGACCTTGTAGAAAAAGAAATTTGCATATAAGACCTTCAACAGAGCTTATTAACTTTAGTGGATACAGAGACTTATAAACCTCAAAGCTCTTCTTCAAGCATCTAAATTTAGGATCTTTTGATCAGTACCTACTGGTAAGTACATCTTTCCCCATTGTTTTCAAGCACTGTATCTGCACCCAAATCAATGTGCATGCTATAGTGATCAAGAATCAGATTATTTTATTCTAGGCAAACAATTATTATTAGCATCCTTAGTGCTGAAGTTAATACTCATCTAATATACTATGGCTAAAAAAATTACTTATAAAATTTCCAACAAATATTCTCATAATCTATTCTTTGATATTTTTACCAATGTACATTTTGAACACAAAGTAAAACACTTAAGCTGATGAAAGATGTAAAACTTACAAAAATAAAATACGGCCCCTCAGCAAGTGGGAAAGACTGGTAAAGACTATCTATTCAGTGGTCATTCGCTCAACGGAAAAGTTGGTTATTCTTCCCCACATTCAGTAACATTTTCCTTTCTCTTCTATTTTTCATCATTCATAGCTTATTTAACCACTTCTTGATCTCTTATAATTTCACTGGCTTCACTTTGCCCAATTCTAATTATCAAGGCATCATTTTCTTTCTTAAGTTTCTGGATTTTCTTTTCTAATTGGTTGACTTTCCTTTCATACTTTCTTGTTTTTCTTATTTTCTTTTTCAGTTTTTCCTCTATTTCTGACATTTGATTTTTAAAGTCTTTTTGGACAGGTTACCATTTGATGTCCTCCTCTGAAGATGAACCCTGGTCATCTCTATTCCCAAAATAGTTTTCTATGTTTAGGTTCTTTCTCCTTTGCCAGTCCGTGTGTGTGTGTGTGGGGGGGGGGGTGAAGGATTAATTATTTGTAGTCCCCTCTAGCGCTAGGGTTTGGAAAATGGTGACTCTTGCCCCAGATCTAGCCTGAAACCAAAGTCAAACCTCCAACATCCTGTAAGTGCCCACAGCCAGGGGCTTTCTGCCCCTCTGCTTCTGCAGTCACCTGGTGTGTGCTGGTTCCT
>NW_027187391.1:51981478-51986221 GCF_028583685.1 Petaurus breviceps papuanus
TGTGCTGGTTCCTTCTTTCCCAGCCACTCTTCACAGAACAGCTGGGTTTGGCTTTCCTTTCTGCCCCTCTGCTTCTGCACTCACAGGGCATGTGCTCCATTCACAGAACAGATGGCTTCAGCAGCTTCCTGAGCTCAGATGCCCAACTCCCCTCACTATCCTGAGGATAAAAGTTCTGGTGGCTGGGACAGAAGCAGCTACTCAGACCAACTAAAGACTTGCCACTTGTTTAAGAGGCTTGCTGCTTGCAGTTAAAACAGAACATAGCCTGGAGGTGTTTACTCTTCACAGGAACCAAACCTCCTGGTGGGATTTTTCTTCCAATCTTCTCAAATTGTCCCAGGAAGACCCCGTTTATGTCCCTGTTCTTATTTATCTCCACCCATACTTTGTTTGCCCTAACATACTATTTTAACTCTTTTGTGAGGGAAAATCTTGAGAGTCTGGGATTTTCTGACCTAGTCCTCCATCTTCCCAGAATCCTCTCCAACAATTTCCTAATTAGAGTTTGGGGTTTAAATGATATACTGTATATTAACACTTTCCATTGACACACTGAAAAAAACACTTTAAGGGAATTGGAACATATAACTTTTAAGGGTGTCACTCTGAAGACAATGTGGTGTAGAATTGTGATTTGTTAAACTACAAAAGATTTTCAGATTCTATTAAGTTACACAGGGTTTGACTATTTTTGTGCTGTTTTTCCTTCTTTACCACCATTTCAGAGCCCTTTTTATTTATCTCTTTTTTAATTTTAATATTTTTTTTCAAATTACATGTAAAAACAATTTTAGCCTTTATTTTGTTTTGTCTTCCACAATTTTGAGTTCCAAATTCTCTCAAACTCTCTTTATCCTTTCCCTTCCCAATAAGAAGGCAAGCAATTTGATAAAATTTATATATGGTCCATCATGCAAAGCAAAATTTCCACATTAATCATCTTTTGAAAAAAAGATAAAGCAAAAACACAAGAAAAATAAAGCTAAAAACCCCCACAAAGCACTATGCCTTGATCAGCATTCAGATTCCATTAGTTCTTTCCTTCCTAAAATAGGGTAATTTAAGTATTCTACTTCCTTTTCTGTTAACCTAAATGTTATACTTTTTTTTGCAGATATTCATCCAATTCACTTTTATTGTCAGATATATTGACATATAATTGGGTAAAGTAGCTTCTAAGTTGTTTTAATTTCCTCTACATTGGTGATGAATTTGACCATTTTATTTTTGATACTGGTAATTTTATATTTTTCTTTAAAAAAAATAAAATTGACCAATAGTTTATTTTATTGTTGTATTCCTAAAACCAGTGCCCATTTTTACATATTATTTCAATGATTTTCTTACTCCCAAGTTTACTAATCGCACCTTTGATTTTCAGGATTTCCAATTTTATGTTTTTGGTGATTAATCTTTTTCTATTTTTTTTAGTTGTGTGGCAAATACATTAATCTGCCCTATCTCTTATTCAGGCCTTTAGAGATATGAATTTTTCCTTAAATACTGACTTGGCTGCATCCAACAAATTTTATTATGTTTTCTCGTTGTCAATCTCTTTAATGAAATTATTTACTGTTTCTATGATTTGTTCTTTGACTGACTCAACTTTCACTTATTGCTTGCTGAATGTGGGAAGCATTCTTTATGCCATTGTTTTCCTACTTTGGTTAACAGGAGGAAAGGGGGAAAGTAATATTAATTTATGTGCTAACACATACTATGTGCTTTACTACTGTTATCTCATTTGATCTTTACAACAACCCTGTGAAGTAGGTATTATTTTGTACTCATTTTACAGTTGAGAAAACTAAGACAAACCAAAGTGAAGTGACTTTCCTAATATCACAGAGCCAGTTACTATCTGAGGCCACATTTCTATTCCCATCTTTCTGACTTCAGGTACAGTACTCTATCCACTCTGCCATCTTGATATCTAAGATCATCTAATTTTAACTGTATAAGATATAATAAAGATCAACTACCTTTATACCACTAACACCACCACTCCTACAACTGCCAGTATATCACCATCACCACTACCAATACAACCACCACTATCATCATCTTTATCACTACTATCATCATACTAATATCCATTTATTAATTGTTAACTGTGTGTCTAGCATAGTGCTTAAATTTGGAGATGCAAAGAAATGAAATTCCTCCTCTTAAGGAACTCATATTTATGGGAGAAACAACAAGCCAGCATCCGAATATGTACAAGATATATACATTGTTAAAGGTAAATATTCCCAGAGGGAAGATCTTATCAGTGAAAGGAGTAGAGCAAGTACCAGGAAATTTTCTTGGAAAAGTATATATTTGAACTGAGTCTTGAAAGTAGTCAGAGAAGTTAAAAGGTATAGATGATGAGGGAGAGAATTCTAAGCATAAAAGACAGTCAGGAATTAGACATGAAATGTTTTGTGAGATGAATAGCAAGAAGTCTCTTGATGATAGATTCACTGGAGTATTCAAAATAAAAAAAAAGTTATTTGAGTCTGCATAAAATAATCAAAAGAAGACACAGAATTTCACAAGTTGAATCAATGCCATGATCTGAATTTGATCTAAACACTGATTCTTAGGGTAGCCCTTTCAAATCAGTATCACAAGGTAAACAGAACCTCTCCTGTTCTATATGATGACTGTGATAATTTCATAATTAAATATTCCAGTTACAGATAGTAAGTCCTCCTTTGTTCCATAGGCAAAAGCAGAATTGTAAAATGAAAAGCACCAAACCACATGTAATGGGAATGGGAATTTGAAAATCTTCCCTGCCCCTTAATAGGCATAGGGGGAAACTAAAGACCTTCCCTGCTTTGAAAGTAAACTCTGCCCTCTAATAGGCTGAATGTAGTCACATGGAGCCTGTGGGGGAGAGGACTTTGCTGAAGGGTAGAGCAGAGCCCATAGGAAGCTGGGAGTAAATACTGATCTTATATTGGTTTGTGGGAAGACTAAAGGATGTTGTAGTCTTCTGTGTTGTTATGGCTTCTTAACTTCTTTACTACTATGATGGAATCAGCTTACTGGTTTTGGGATTTGGTTTTCTGGTGCCTAAATAAATGCTTTGCTTCTGAACTCTCTATGGAGAGTTTGTTACATTTTGTGATCAAGCACCATGCGGGGATATTTATAGAAATGGTCTTTATCATGGTCATGGACACTGTAAATATTTCATTGGCACTACACCACATTAGAGAACTCTTGTGATGCAATAAAATAATCTCTGTATGCTGACTCTGCTTGTGTCTATCTTTGTGCACCTTGGAAAGTCACTTAACTTGCCTTGACATCTGTATTCTTACATGTAAAAAGAAGAAGAATAGATGACTTCTTGTGTTCTTCCCTTCCAACTGTGAATTTACAGTACTATAATTCTACTTTTGGTTTTGCTATTGATGGATAATGATCTTAAGCAGACCATTTAGTACTTTTTTTGGTGCAAGATGAAATTAAAAAACAAAACAGCTCCTCCAAAGTAAAATCATCTTCCCTCCCCCACCTTTTCAATCTTCACTTCACTCCTTCCTCACCCATTCCCTTGTAAGCTCTTCTCTTTCTGAGACCACACAGGTCACTTTCCCTTCAATGCTAGCCCTTGATTTGCTCCTAACACATTACTAACTTATCTCTAACCCCTATTCTCCCCCTTTTCACATACTCTACTAAAGCAATCACCTGTAAGTATGATGCTACTAAATTGTGTGCATAATGGCCCTTGTTTGCCTTTTCATTTACCTATACCAGATTTCTGGATTTCCCTCTGTTTTCTTGTGTAAATTTAAAAAGAAGTCTCTTATTCTTACATTGAATAACTATGTGTTACTCTGGTGCTGTTATTATCCTTGCCTGGTGCATTTATTCATTCTTCCTGTCTTTCTACTGTTTGGGGTATCTGAAAAGCAAATAATCTCATCATTTCTGGTTTCTTTCTAAAAGGTTTTAAATGCATTCTTTTAAAATTATTATTGAATATCTACCTTCTGCCCCGTATAGTTAAGATCAGATTTGCTGCTTAGATCAACATAAGTTACATCCTGAGCTCCACTATTTTTTAAAACACATTATTCAATTTTTTATTATTTTTCTTCTGAGTATAGAAAAATCTCCTGTCCTTCCTTTTGTATTTGAAGGTATTTCTCATGATGGCTTGGAGAGCCTATTGTTTCTGAATTTAATTGTTAAATTTGACCAGTATATATCTTGGAGTTTGAAGCCTTGTTTTTCTGTTATTGTTGTTCTTTGTCTCTTTTCTGAAGGGGTCCTATGATTTTTTTTTCAATTAGAATTTAATCCTCTATGTTTAGAAGTGATGAACAGAATGTACTTGTTAGACATACGGATAAAGAAAGCCCTTATGACCAAATAAGAGATACAGAAGATGAAGGAAATTAAAATAGATAATTTTGCATGCAAGAAATTAAAAAGGGGTGGCCAGGTAGCACAGCGAGTAAGAGCACTGGCTCCAATGTTGGAATGATCTGGAGATCGAATGCCGGGCTCAGACACTTAGCACCCACCCAGAAACACCTGGCTGTGTAACCTTGAGCAAGTTACTTAACCCCAATTGCTTAGGGGCGGCCAGGTGGCTCAGCGAGTAAGAGCACCGGCTCCAGTGTTGGGACGACCTGGAGATCGAATCCCGGGCTCAGACACTCAGCACCACACCCAGAAATAACTGGCCGTGTAACCTTGAGCAAGTTACTTAACCCTGATTGCTTAAAAAAAAAA